>NC_092777.1:50313421-50616452 GCF_047496795.1 Chiloscyllium punctatum | reverse complement strand
TTGAATTTTCAAGCGTGTTGATATAAACTATCCAGAATGGAAGTACTACAAGGTTGTTTTGACCAGGTAAAAAGTATTTTTCTTCATTTCAATGATATGGATGTTTTTATGAATTAGCTAGAAGTGTTCTTACTGTCAATGAATGCAAATACTTTCCTTTAACATTGCATGGAATCTGGGGCTGTGCACCATAGAACCTGGTTGAGTAATTTGGAGATAAGTCTCTTGATTAAACTTAAAATATAAGCCATAGCTATAAATTTAATCTGGTGTAGTGTTTTGTAGAGGAATAAGACGGTGTTATTTTCTGGGTCTGTAGATTGTGAAGGAGCAAAAATGGCCTTTGCAGTGAGATGTACTTCTTGTCAGATGTGGGAGCTTAAAGAGAGTTTAAGGGTTACCGCAGATTATATCTGCCATAAATGCTGTTGGATGCGAACCTTATAAGATCGAGTGGATCGGTTGGAGAGACATTGAAGCGATGAGGAATTTGCAACAGCAACAGTATGTAATGGATGGCAGATATAGGAAGGGGGGAAAGTCTCAGATACAGTCACATAGATGGGTTTACTCCAGGAAGGGTAAGAGAGGTAGGCACGTAGGGCAGGAGTCTTTTGTGGATATACCCATTTCAAACATGTATGCTGTTTTGGAAAATGTAGGGGGTGATGAATTCTCAGGGGAACATAGCACGAACAGCCAAGTTTCTGATATTGAGACTGGCTCAAATGTAACGAGGGGTACGTCGGCTTCCAAGAGATCAATTGTGTTAGGGGATTCTGTAGTCCGAGGTACAGACAGACGTTTCTGTGGCCAGCAGGGAAAAATCAGAATGGTGTGTTGTTTCCCTGGTGCCAGGATCAAGGATGTCTGAGAGAGGGTGCAGAATTTTCTTAAGGTGGAGAGGGGCCAGCAAGAGGTCATTGTCCACATTGGAACCAACCACATAGGAAGAGAAAAGGTTGAGATTCTGAAGGGAGATTACAGAGAGTTAGGCAGGAATTTAAAAAGGAGGTCCTCGAGGGTAGTAATATCTGGATTACTCCCAGTGCTATGAGCTAGTGAGGGCAGGAATAGGAGGATACAGCAGATGAATGCATGGCTGAGGAGCTGGTGTATGGGAGAATGATTCACATTTTTGGATCAATGGATTCTCTTTTGGGGTAAAAGTGACCTGTACAAGAAGGACGGATTGCACCTAAATTGGAAGGGGACTAACATACTCAAAGTTTGGTCGAAGATTTGTAGCTCGGGTGCTCGTTGTTGTGGTTCTGTTCGCCGAGCTGGGAATTTGTCTTGCAAACTTTTCATCCCCTGTCTAGCTGACATCCTCAGTGCTTGGGAGCCTCCTGTGAAGCGCTTCTGTACTGTTTCCTCCGGCATTTATAGTGGCCTGTCTCTGCCGCTTCCAGTTGTCAGTTCGAGCTGTCCACTGTAGTGGCCAGTATATTGGGTCCAGGTCGATGTGTTTGTTGATAGAGTCTGTGGATGAGTGCCATGCCTCTAGGCTAGAACAGCTTGGGAGGATTTTAAGTAGTAAGGTGGGGGGAGGGTGGGGAGGGGGGTGGGACCCAGGGAGATAGTGAGGAAAGAGATCAATCTGAGACTGGTACAGTTGAGAACAGAAGAGAGTCAAACAGTCAGGGCAGGCAGACAACAAGGTAGGACTAATAAATGAAACTGCAAGGGGCCTAACAGGGAATGTTTGGGAACATGGGACTAGGATATCATAGCAATTACAGAAACATGGCTCAGGGATGGGCAGGACTGGCAGCTTAATGTTCCAGGATACAACAGGAACAGGAAGGATAAAAAGGGTGGCAAGAGAAGAGGGGGAAGTGGCATTTTTGATAAGGGATAGCATTACAGCTGTGCTGAGGGAGGATATTCCCGGAAATACATCCAGGGAAGTTATTTGGGTGGAACTGAGAAATAATAAAGGGATGATCACCTTATTGGGATTGTATTATAGACTCCCCAATAGTCAGAGGGAAATTGAGCAACACACTTGTAAGGAGATCTCAGCTATCTGTAAGAATAACAGGGTAGTTATGGTAGTGGATTTTAACTTTCCAAACAACAACAGAGACTGCCAAAGTTTAGATGGAGAGGAATTTCTTAAGTACATACAAGACAACTTTCTTATTCAGTGTGTGGATGCACCTACTAGAGAAGGTGCAAAACTTGACCTACTCCTGCGAAATAAGGCAGGTCAGGTGACCGAGGTGTCAGTGGGGGAGCACTTTGGGGCCAGTGACTATAATTCTATTTGTTTTAAAATAGTGATGGAAAGAGATAGACCAGATCTAAAAGTTGAAGTCCTAAATTGGAAAAAGGCTAATTTTTATGGTATTAGGCAAGAACTTTCGAAAGCTGATTGGAGGCAGATGTTCGATGGTAAAGGGACAGCTGGAAAATGGAAAGCCTTCAGGAATGAGATAACAAGAATCCAGAGAAAGTATATTCCTGTCAGGGTGAAAGGGAAGACTAAAGAAATTGAGGGTTTGGTTAAGAAAAAGAAGGAAGCAAATGTCAGGCATAGACAGGATAGATCGAGTGAATCCTCAGAAGAGCATAGAGGAAGTAGGAGTACACTTAAGAGGGAAATCAGGAGGGCAAAAAGGGGACATGAGATAGCTTTGGCAAATAGAATTAAGGAGAATCCAAAGGGTTTTTACAAATATATTAAGGACAAAAGGGTAAACTAGGGATAGAATAGGGCCCCTCAAAGATCAGCAAGGCGGCCTTTGTGTGGAGCCACAGAAAATGGGGGAGATACTAAATGAATATTTTGCATCAGTATTCACTGTGGAAAAGGATATGGAAGATATAGACTGTAGGGAAATAGATGGTGACACCTTGCAAAATGTCCAGATTACAGATGAGGAAGTGCTGCATGTCTTGAAACAGTTAAAGGTGGATAATTCCCCAGGACCTGATCAGGTGTACTCTAGAACTCTATGGGAAGCTAGAGAAGTGATTGCTGGGCCTCTTGCCGAGATATTTGTATCTTCGATAGTCACAGGTGAGGTGCCGCGGTTTAAGAAGGGCGGTAAAGACAAGCCAGGGAACTATAGACTGGTGAGCCTGATATCAGTGGTGGGCAAGTTATTGGAGGGAACGCTGAGGGACAGGATGTACATGTATTTGGAAAGGCAAGGACTGATTCGGGATAGTCAACATGGCTTTGTGCGTGGGATATTATGTCTCACAAACTTGATTGAGTTTTTTGAAGAAGTAACAAAGAAGATTGATGAGGGCAGAGTAGTAGATGTGATCTATATGGACTTTAGTAAGGCGTTCGACAAGGTTCCCCATGGGAGACTGATTAGCAAGATTAGATCTCACGGAATACAGGGAGAACTAGCCATTTGAATACAGAACTGGCTCAAAGGTAGAAGACAGAAGGTGGTGGTGGAGGGTTGTTTTTCAGACTGGAGACCTGTGACCAGTGGAGTGCCCCAAGGATTGGTGCTGTGTCCTCTACTTTTTGTCATTTACATAAATGATTTGGATGCGAGCATAAGAGGTACAGTTAATAAGTTTGCAGATGACATCAAAATTGGAGGGGTAGTGGACAGTGAAGAGGGTTACCTCAGATTACAACAGGATCTGGACCAGATGGGCCAATAGGCTGAGATGTGGCAGATGGAGTTTAATTCAGAAAAATGCGAGGTGCTGCATTTTGGGAAAGCAAATCTTAGCCGGACTTATACACTTAATGGTAAGGTCCTGGGGAGTGTTGCTGAACAAAGAGACCTGGTGTGCAGGTTCATAGCTCTTTGAAGGTGGAGTCGCAGGTAGATAGGACAGTGAAGAAGGTGTTTGGTATGCTTTCCTTTATTGGTCAGAGTATTGAGTACAGGAGTTGAGAGGTCATGTTGTGGCTGTACAGGACATTGGTTAGGCCACTGTTGGAATATTGCATGCAATTCTGGTCTTCCTTTCGGAACGATGTTGTGAAACTTGAAAGATTTCAGAAAAGATTTACAAGGATGTTGCCAGGGTTGGAGGATTTGAGCTATAGGGAGAGACTGAACAGGCTGGGGCTTTTTCCCTGGAGTGTCGGAGGCTGAGGGGTGACCTTATAGAGGTTTACAAAATTATGAGGGGCATGGATGGGATAAATAGACAAAGTCTTTTCCCTGAGATTGGGGAGTCCAGAACTAGAGGGCATAGGTTTAGGGTGAGAGGGGAAAAATATAAAAGAGACCTAAGGGGCAACTTTTTCCCACAGAGGGTGGTACGTGTATGGAATGAGCTGCCAGAGGATGTGGTGGAGGCTGGTACAGTTGCAACATTTAAGAGGCATTTGGATGGGTATATGAATAGGAAGGGTTTGGAGGTATATGGGCCAGGTGCTGGCAGGTGGGACTAGATTGGGTTGGGATATCTGATCAGCATGGACAGGTTGGACCGAAGGGTCTGTTTCCATCCTGTGCATCTCTATTACTCTATGACTATGACTCTATGTAGGATGTATGTGGGGACAGTGGTGACTTGGGGTGGCCTGGGCAATCTGAAGTCATGGACTAACATAGGGGTTTAAGTGGGGGAGTGAGAAAGTTAGGGCTGAGCTTTAGAAAACCTCCAAACACCATTGAGAGCTGGCTTACTGTTTTGGAGTTGATCACTGACAATCTGGCTTGTTTATTTACTGTTTGTTTTATTTCATTGGTCCTCTGTGTGTTTACAATGGTCTATCCCTGGACCACAGAAACAATAATTCTATAGGGACATAAATTCACTCATGTAGAGAAGTAGTTTCCTTCGATAGAAATGTGAAGATCACTTGATAGAATGAATGATCACTAGTGTTAAATCACTGGCAACTAAATGGCCACCATAAATTCTGAAATCTACCAAGTAGAATATCGACCAATTTTTCAAATGTGAAATTGTTCTTTTGTGCAGTCATGATATTTCTAACTTAACCGATATTTGTTGCCCAGGGACAAAAATTGCAATCCTTGCGATCAGGATAGAAGAAGTTGGAAGATGATGGGCTTCACAGAATAACACTATGTAGTTTATACAGTAAAACAGCACAGAATCAGGCCTTACGGCCTCCAAGTTTATGCTGACCAATGAACACCAAAAAGCACTATGCCCATTTATCTGCATTTGGTCCATTGTCAACTATGCCCATGCACTTTAAGTACTCATCTAGATACTTCTTAAATGTCGTGAGAGTATCTGCCTCCACCAGTATCTCAGGCAGCACATTCCATATACCCACCACCCTCTGGGTGAACAAATTCTTTCTCATTTCGCCTCTAAACTACTTGCACCTCACCTTGAACTAATTCCCGCTGATCTTAGATACATCAGCCTTGGGGAAGAGATTCTCACAATCTACTCTGTCTATACTGCTCATAATTTCGTATAGCTCAATCAGATCCTCCCTTCGCATCCTCTGCTCCAAGGAAAACAAACACAGCCTATCAAATCTTCTTTAATATCTGAGACTTTTCATCCTTGGCAACATCCTGGTGAATCTCCTCTGCACCATCTCCAGTGCAGCCACACCCTCCCAATAGTCTGGCACTTGAACTGCTCATAAATCTGTGACCTAACCAAAGTTTTATAAAGTTGTAAAAGACTTCCTTGCTCCTGTATTGTACGCTCCAGCTAATGAAGGCCAGCATCCAATATGCTTTCATCACCACACTGTCTACGTGTGCTGACACCTTCAGGGATTTATGGACTTGAACACCAAGGTCCCATTTTTCCTCAGTATTCGCTAGGGACCTACCATTCTTTATGTATATTCCTTCAGCAGATCTCCTAAAATGGTGTGATTGGTGTCCTGTGAGAATTGACAGTAATGTTCAGAAATTATTCACTCTCAAACCTTTTCCCCTTTCCCTTGATTAAAATGCATTTTGACATTCTAATCAAATCCTCATTTCAAGTTTGAAAAAATGTACCAGTGTGAACAGCAAACACCAGAGGCCAGGAGGGTTAAACTTGAAGTGATTGATCTCTGAACTTACAGATGTTGACTCATGGTACAACAAGGCAACATCTGATTGGCCAAATTTCCGGCACCACTTTCCAAGTGAGTGTGGCAACCTCTCTGTGGAATAAAACTATGTCACAAGCTCATTTTCTTTCAAAGTCCAAAATCTTCCGGACAGAGGGAGATACCTGTGAAGTAGTTAAATGTTCTAAGAATACTTATATATCTGAAGTAAAGGTGCCAGTCAAACTGTTCCAATTGTTGGTAGATTTAAAACAAATTTAATCTGAATCACTGCAGGTATATTACAAAGTTAAACCTGCTTAATTGAGTTTTTCAGATATTATGTTTGTTAAAGTAGATGATATTTATTTTATTAAGTGAGTAAAAAATCCATAGCATGTAATTAAGGCTCTTTCTGAAATGCCAAACTTGCCATTTAATCCCTCAGATTTTACAACATCTTTCATGATTTCTTGCAGTATTTCTGGGGATACACTGTGTTCTTTGGCAGCAACTGAGGCAAATTCAGGACTGAAAAGAGTTTGAAAAACTGAATGATCTGTGCTGAGATCCCGATTCATTTACCCAGAGTAGATGGAATCAACGTTGAGATTTGTGATTGTCAAGGCTTGCACACTGAGATCTGCAAAATATCTTTCAGCAGCCAAATGGGAAACACACATACAAGGAAAATGACTTTTCTCATAAAAATTTCCTTAGTGAACTTGGAGAACATTAATAGTAAATGAACATCTTGCCTGTGGGGAAAGATATTAACCCCAGCATCTACCTACATAATAGTTGAAATGATTAGTTGCTTTGCCATAACTCACTGCCACAGTAAAAATATTAATTTTGGCTGTCCTCATGTTTCTTTTCATATATATTGCGATTCTAAGTTTTCACTGAAGTATATTTTGAGTACTAAGAAGGACCCAGGTGCTGCCTATGTTTTTGGAAAGGCTTTTGTTATTCGTCCCAATTCACAGTCTATAATGCTTCATCAAATCAAGACTTTCAATCAGTTTTGCTTCATTAATGGCAAGTCTCAGCAAAAGTCACCTCGGACCACAGTGATTCAAAGGTTTGTGGTATTTCTCAAAGAAGAAAGAATAGAATTCCATAAGTACTTTTTTCTTTATTTGGCATTCAGAGATTTTCTTCTGCGATTTGCCTCTTGCTATATATGATTCAATACGTTAGAGACTTTTTGCCTTATAGTCTTCTACCATATTCATCATATGGCATCATATCCTCTTACTATCATGAGTTGTCTCATTTCATCATAAATTTCCCATACAGGAAAGTACATATATACAACAGGATGAAAGGGTGGTAGCTGAATGGTAAAGGTGCAGTTTAGACTCAAAGTACACCAGGTAATGTGTATTGAGGGAAAAACTAAAATGTCAAATGCCCCACTTACTTCGTACAGCTGTTCCATGACAAATTATTTATTTCATTGCATGAAATAACACCAGTGTAGAAATACTATCAATGAGCAAAGAATTGCCAACCATGGTTATATTCTCAGCCATACAACACTATTCCCTTGACAAATCCTTCTGCATATAAATCCATTTCAAAACCCTTGCAAATTTATAATGGATATATTTATAAAACGTGTTTCACTTATAAAACACTGCTTCATCCTTCTTCTACTATAGAGCATTATTCTGCACCTTAAATATCAATGTCAAAAATAAGTTGCATTTTCTTTGAAACTAACCCCAAAAGATATCAGTTGAGCCCTTTTGGATCTCTTCACATGGATATTGTTTGAGCTCAGTTCCTTTCTAAATTAATTATTTTATCTTTGGAAGACAAGAATTTAGTTAATGGCCCCTTGGTTGCATGAGTCTTCCAATCCACAAGAAGAAAATAAGTACAGTGTTGGTGTAACAGTCAATTCAATCCATCATGTTCCAACAAAATCAAGAAACATGGATTGAGTTAAAGAGATGATGGTGAAACCCAAGGACACATGCCAAGCAAAATGGCTCAACCTTGCACTTATGGTTGAAATCCTACAAAATGCAATGTGTGAAATTAGATTAGATTCCCTACAGTATGGAAACAGGCCCTTTGGCCCAACAAGTCCACACCAACCCTCCAAAAAGTAACTCACCCAGAACCATCTACCCCTGACTAATGTACATAACACTATCGGCAATTTAGCATAGCGAATTCACCTAACCTGCACATCTTTGGATTGTGGGAGGAAACCCATGCAGACATGGGGAGAATGTGCAAACTTCACACAGACAGTTTCCCAAGGCTGGAATCAAACCCGTGTCCCTGGTGCTGTGAGGCAACAGTGCTAACCACTGAGCCACCGTGCCACCCTGAATGATTAACAATGTTCTAGATTATTTTAATTTTATATGTGCCTCCTATCAGGTTAAGGATAAATAATTTTAGGAGTGTGAAAAGTATTTTTTTCAAGCAGAACTATGTCATATTACTCTGGATAATTCTGTGACTGGGATGATCAGAAATATATTGTGAAGATAGATGCCATTGTTTTCAACAAGACCACATTCCCTGTGCCCCAGCTACCAGCTCTCATCCTCTCCTTGCAAATATCTGGGGTTGAACCTGACTGTTCATGATCTTAGTGTCATACTCATCCCAAGTTGCTTCCAACAACATATAGTGTGCCATCATTAAAACTGTCCATTTCCAGCTCCATCTTCAATAAATTAAGGGAATTAATATCAGCAGAGAAACTAAAGCGAACTAAACTCTGACAAATACCTAGTACCTGCTGGCCCATGCCTTTGAGCTCAAATAAAGATAACGACAGAGACATCGGACCGACTGCCTGTGATTTCCCAAAATTCCATAGATTTGAGCACAGTGCCTTTAGATTTGATGTTTGTAAATATAATGCTACTTCAAGGAAAGGAATTATCGCAGGTAGACAAATCTACAGGTCTATACAATCTATAGACTGACATGAGTTCATAGGTAAAATGCTGGAATCTGTTATTCAGGAAAGATTAACAAAGCACTTTGAAAAGTATGATATCATTAGAACTAGTCAACATGATCTACTGAAAGGGAAATCCTGTTGGACACAAATATATCTGAGTTTTGCAGGGATGTAACTAGTAGAGGAGGAAAAGGGAAATCAGGAGGTGTAGCCATAACTGAATTTTTTAAAAAAGTGTTTAATAAGATTTCCAAAAAAAGGTTAATTGACGAAATAAGTACAAGTAGTCTTGGTGGCATACATTCATGTGAACAGAACATTGGTTAAAGGACGGAGGCAAATAGTAAGCAGAAAATGGTCATTTTCAAAATGGCAGGTAATGACTGGTAGGATAAGTGTTTTAACCTCAGCTATTGACAATCAATACTAGTGGTTTAGATAGACAGGCAGAGAACAATGTATCTACATCTTCTAGTGATACAAAGTTATGTGGAGGAATGGGAAAGTCTCAAAAAGGCTGCAAGAAGACATCGATGAGCTAAGTGAGCTGACAAGAAGATAGCAACTGGCATAAAATGTGGATAAGTGTGAAGGTATTCATTTTGGCATAAGAATAGAAAAAAAATCTTTTGAAAGGTGTGAAACTTGTGTATGTTGCTGCTCAGTGCAACTTGGATTTGCCTAGACAAGGACAGCAAAAACTTAACTGGCATGTATGACAAGCAATTGAAAAGACAAATGGTATGGTGGTCTTTATTGCAAGGGGATTGGAGCAAAGGAATAAAGACATATTACTGCAATTGTACTGGTGACAGCAAACCTGGAGCACTGTGTGCAATTTTAATCTTTATATTTAAAGAAGATTATATTTGCATTGATGGCAGTACAGTGAAGGCTCACTATATTGGTCCATGGGATGAGATAGTTGGCCTCTGATTCCTGAAGAAGGGCTCAGTCCCGAAACGTCGATTCTCCTGCTCCTTGGATGCTGCCTGACCTGCTGCGCTTTTCCAGCAACACATTTTCAGCTCTGATCTCCAATATCTGCAGTCCTCACTTTCTCCTATGATTAATCTGGACAGGTTAAAAAACTGGGCTTATATTCCTTGGAGTTTAGAAGAATGAGAGGTGACAATCATTGAGAACTGAGCTGAGGAGAAGTGTCTTCACTTGTGAATCATTGGAATGCTGTATCTCAGAGGATTGTTAGTATGCCATTGTTCAATACATTTGATAGACAGATTTTGGTCTCACAAAGAATCAAGGAACATGAAGAGCAGGTGAAAAAGTGAAGTTGAAGCCCGGGATCTCCTACGACCATGTTGAATGACACAGCAAGCTTGGGATGTGTATATTACTCTTCTATTTAGTGTGATCTGGTGTTCCATGATATCATCAGACTCTGTGCATAAGCTCATCTGTTGCTAAAACCTTACTCATTTCCTTTAGTCTCAATAGACTTGACCATTCCAATGCACTTAATTGGTTTTCCACCTTCCGTCCTCTTTAAATGTAAGTTCAACCAAAGCTCTGTGGCCTGTATCTTAACTCTTATCAGTCCCATTCATCTGTGAGCACTGTGTCACTGTGTCAATTAAGCAACACTTCAACTTTTAAATTCTCTACCGTGATTCCAAATCCCTGCTTCATCTTACCCCTCCCCATCTCTATAATTTCCCCAGCCCTTCAATCTTCCAAGATCTCAATGTTCTTTCAATTGTGGTCTCCTGTGTACTGTGAGTAATTTAAAGTCAACTTATTTATATGGTGGGAATAGGTTCTTACGTGAAGTAGATAGAGAACAAATCAAGGTCCAGTTTAGTGAAAGAGAGTTGTATGTGTTCAGTACTGTAGTTTGACCGACTGAACTTGCTGACCCTGTGGTCCCTGAACAGCTTTACATTTCTTATGGCATCCATGTTATTCTTGGCAAAATTAGGTTGACAATATCAATGCCAGCAGAATGATCAACATACACATGCTGCAATGTTGCTTACAGCATTAACCCTTAAATCCCAAAGGTAAGGACATTATAATAGAGAATTAATACCTTTCCTATATCTTTTCATGAGTCTCCCACTCATTTAATAACATGACATCGCTCTTGCAAATGACATTAAAAGAAAAACATTTGCTAATTGCCCAGATCATGAGAATTAATTTCTTTTTTAAAGAAAAATAGCTTATGTGCTCTGCAATTCCCCTAAAAAAGTGGAGGTCATCATTCTTAACCCAATATACATTTGCAGAATCATCTCATATAACCAAATGTGAAGATAAAGACGACACACAAAGGCTTTAGTTTTTGCTATTCACAAAACTACTTGACCTCTCTAGGGTTTGAGGCAGGATTTAGTCATTGCTGTCACAATATCTGCCACGCCATTTGGGAAGCTACAAAATAAAGTTATCTATTACTATGACATGGAAGGAAGATAAGAAGTGTCCCATGCAATGGATTTTAAATTGTCTTGCCATTCATGAACCTTACTGCTTGGATGCTTTGTATCTTTTTTTGTGCAGCATTAAGGATCATTGAAGAATAAGCCAACACCAGAGCAGCAATGAATTACCACAAAGATTTCACCAGGATTTGGTTGAATGCCAGTGTTACCAAATCGCAAGCTCACCAGTGCCTTGTATCAACTCAGTATCATGGTGGTTCTTCGTCTTCAATGGTATTATATTCAGTCAATACCACTACAGCTTATGTCGTTGTGGTAATTGGGGTGTCCAATAAATACCTGAAAAGATCCTCATGTGATTGTCAAAAGAAAATCCTTTAATTATTTTAAAGACATACTTTTAGCAAGGACAGGCAGGCTGCAGTTAACACGGAATGCTGTTATTGCCCAATCCATCCTTGCGTTGTCCTGAAGGATTTTTAAAAATGTTTTCCTTATGGCTAGGAGGCAAAGATAAAAGCTGTGGATGTTTCAAAAATGTGCACTTCTCTTCCTAAAGGGAAGTAACCATGTGGCACAGTTTGCAATGGGTGCTCTATGTTGGTTTCCAAAAGGTTGTTATTTTTAGATGCGCTGTCAGTAAAAACTGCTACAGACACTTGTCCCACCAACACACCAAGGAACTGTTTCAATGCACAGCAGTCCAAGTGGGTAATCCACAAAAACATGAAGTACTTCTCCTGTTTAAAGCAAACCAAGGCTGGAAAATATGCATTTCACATTCCTTTTCTTACCACTGCCCAAATCCACCAACTACACAATGGATCAAAGTTAAATAATTTGGAAGCCGGAGATCTGAAAAAAAACCATAAAGTATGGGAGAAACTCAGCAGAACTGGCAACATCTGTGAAGAGAGAAAGAGAGCTAATGTTTCAAGTCCCGTAACTCCTCTTCAGAACACACTCAATGGGATTGCTAAACTCAAAGACATATTTTTTGTTCATTAATTTAACTTGCATATGTGGAATCTTGATGAAGTTTTATTTGGATAACTATACATTTCAGAATGCCATGTGGTACCTTACAAAATGTTGTATCTGATCATGTAAGGGATCAAGGTTAAAGCTAACTAATGATATACCATAATAATTAATGGTTCCCATAATCAATGAATTCTGACTTCGACCACATATTTATTCGAATTAACACTTTACCTGTTGCAAAGGCCAAGGAAATCCTGACATCAGGACGAATGGGTTCCCATCCAAATCTGGTTAGATTTATTTACAACCATAGCATCTAATTTGCTGTTAGCCTGATCACCCTCCAAAACAGATATAACATTTTGGCCACAATAATGCTTTCTATTTGGATGTGGTTAGCAGGGTAACAGATTTCTTACTTTGAAACTATATTATGCTCTTGGATTCTGAATTATAGGCTTGTTTGTTGATTTTAATTCTGTGAAGCGGACTTGTTTTTTTAAAGGTCAGAAAGTCATTTCTACCATTTAGCTCAAAACTGTATTTCCAAGGAAGCATGTGACTTAATAACTAGATAAACTATGAGTTGTGATAATTGATAATGGGCTTACTGATATGAGTCTTTATAACTTATAATGAAAATCCAAGGACAATGGTATGTTTAGTTCAGAGGAAGAAAGCAATATTTACCAACAAAATGAAGTTTAGTTTTGGCAATTTCCAGACTGCCAAAGCTCAAAAAGAATCTTTGAATCCAAAAGAAAAGTATTCCAAGTGGAAAGGGCTGGAGAAAGCATTTGTTAATTTTCAATGGGGAAATATAAAAGTAGCTTAGCCTTCTGTGTGTCTATGGGATAGTCAGAGAGAACCACATTTCGTGAAAGGCACTGGTAGGAAATGCTTCTCACCTCATTGGTTGATCGGAAAGTTGTAAAATTAAATTAGAAGTGATGCACCACTGGCTTTGAATGTCTAAATGATATTCCTAGTGAATTGTTTATGACAAGATATTATGAAATCATAATATGTATATAAGTAGCTTTGTTGTGTCATAAACTTATGTTAAAAGTACATTGGCAGCATCTTGTCCATATGACCAGTGACTAAACATCTTGGTAACTAAACTGAGAAAAAAATCTTATAGTCTTCCAAACTAGGTTTCATTCTGGAATCTCCAGTATTATCATTAGATGGGATCATAACATTATGTACAATTTGAATGTGTGTAGATGTTTATCAGATAATGGAGATAGACTTACAACAGATACAAATATATTTGATGAGAAGTAGGTGTGCTCACTCATAATTGCATCATTTGCAGATTCTCAGAGACTGAAGCTGTCCGTGTACATATCCAGCAAAATCTGCACAATATTCAGGTTTAGGCTAGAAAGTGGTAAGTAACATTTGTGCCACAGGAGTGATTATATCCCATGAATGAGAACCTAATGATTCCTCGTTGATGTTCAACAACTTGCCGTTGTTGAATCTCCACATTCAACAGAGTTAGCAATGCCATAACCAGAAACTTCAACAGCAGATCAGAGGATTGGAATTATGTGATGAGTCCCTCACCTTCTGACCTAGCAAAGCCTGGTCACCAGCTACACAGTACAAGTCAGAAGTTTGGTGGAATATCCTCCACTTGCCTGGATGAGTACAGCTACAATAACACTCAAGAAGCTCAACACCATTCAGGACAAAACAACTTTCTTGATAGCATCCCATTCTCCACCTTTAGCATATGCTTGTTCCATCAATGCTGAATGACAGCAGTGTGTACCATATACAAGACGCTTTGCAGTCGTTCTCAAACTTTCTTTTACAGAGCCTTGCAAACCTGCAATGTCTACTACCCAGAAGGACAGGGGCAGCAGACTTGGAACCATATTGCCATTCCTTTGTTATTGCTGGGTCAAACTTCAAACAGCATTTTATATACTTACAACACACAAATAAACAAGGTGACTAACTTCCAATGCCTCCTCAAGGGAATTTGGGAAGGGCAATAAATACTAGGATGGACCATTCTCACTACCTGTGAAAGGCAAGAAAAATCCTCAACTGACTGCAGCAATTTGAATGAGGCAGTCAAGTGAGCCACTGTCATTATGTTAACTTTTGGATTGATTAGCTCTGTTGGCTGGATGGCTGGTTTGCAATACAGACTGATGCCAACAGGGTGAGTTCAACTCCTGCACCAGTTAAGGTTTCGTGAGGAACCCTCCTCCTCAACCTCCCTCCTTGTCTGGGATGTGGTGACCCTCAGATTAAACCACCAGTCATCTCTCTCTCTCTCTCTCTCTCTCAGTAATGAGAGGGTAGTCTATGGTTTGATAGGACAATAGCGATTTTACCTTGATGTGAGCTTTTCTTGTTGTTTGAGGGAAGCAAGTTTTTTTTTATTCTTCTCCAGAATTAGATCAGATAATATTGCCTTCCCTCCCCAAAATCCCAAAATATGCGTGGTCACATATTTCAAGATCAGACCATTTTGTCATAACTTTCGGAAGAGGATTGGAATGCCAAGACAGAATGGGACTATTTTGAGATGTAAAATTTCTAAGAGTTCAGGTTTATTAACAACAAAAATAGGCATTTTCACATTTTTAACTCAAAGAATGTAGAGTGATATGAGTTAAGGTGCAAAGAAGTACAAATTAAATAATTTTTTTACAATCATTAAGAAAGATGAAACACAACTCGGGAAAGAAAGTGATGGACGTGAACCAGCAGAGAATGGGCTTCTGTCAAAAAAAAATCAACAGATGTTTTAAAATCAAGAAAACAACATTGAGACATGACAAGAGAACCAATGGTATCTAGATGCCTCAAATTTCAATTCATTATCTCGGGCCAGTCTTGTGATACGGTGGCTGTCTAATATATCACAATTCATGAGCTAAACTTTTTTTCAATGTGATGCTTAAAGAGACACCTGATCTTTCAACATAATTTGGTAAGACTGCCTATAAAATAAGCACCTTCAGAGCTAAGAACAAGATTGAGATTCCTGCTAATGTACTAAATTTTAAACTGCACACCCCTTTAGATTTCAACAACTCAATTTTAAAATACATCACTTCAAAGAGGAACCTGTATTTCACATCTGGTATCTTTAAGACCACCATTTTAGACAAGTGCATTCAGACCAAAGGACTAATCAGTGTTGAGTATCCTAATTCTTTCCCCTGAGCTTGGTCTGTGATGTTAAGCACAGATATTCCTGCTACCTGACAGTGCAGACATTAAACAGATCGCACAAATGCTTGCCTGATGCAGTGGAAACATACACCCTCCCTCAGGGGTCTTTCTTTATTACGCTCAAGATGTTTGAAGACAGGAGGCTTTCGTTTTAGTTGGAAGAAACAAACGTATTTCCATCTCGACTTGCTTTTGCAAAATGCGATTCTAAGCCTCACAAAAAAAGTTGTGAAAGTATAAATTGCACAGAATTTCCAATTTCTCATTCAATTTGGAACTGACACATTGTGACTGCAATAGTGTCAATGCTCCAATTAAAATGATGTCTGGCCACAAGTTGCTGACAAAATTAAGTATTTTTGAAGCATGCAATTTGTAAGGATGCAATTTGATTAATGCACAAGCTGGACCACCCACCTATCCAGGGGAGAAAGGAATGAAAGCTAAAAACAAGATTTTACAAATGAGAGCTAAAGAAAGTGCTTCACTGAAGTGATAAGTTAAGATAGTCACCCTCTAGGCAAATGGACAAGAACAAGATAAATGTTGAAACGGAAGCTCCAATCAGGAAATACTTCTCTGAACAACTCACTTAAAACATTTCATATATCCAACAGATTTCATTACTTAATTACCTTATTCCACAATTTCATCCATAGATGACCAACAGACAAACAACGCAACAAGGACATGTCACGACCTAACTCAATAGCCATGCTACCTTACATAAAAAATGTCTCGGAACTGACGGCCAGGCTCCTCTGACCACTTGGGTTCATGACAGCCCAGAAACTGACAGCCACACTCAGACAACAACTCACCAGGACAAAAAACCCAAAACCTATCATCTGTAAGATTAGTGTGGTTTACTGGATTCCATGCAAAGACTGCACGAAGCACTGTATTGGGCAAACAGGCAGACAGCTAGCAATCCACATTCATGAACATCAACTAGCCACTAAATGCCATGACCAGCTGCACCAAGTAGTCACACACACAGATGACAAGGACCACAAATTTGACTGGGACAACATAATGATAATAGGACAAGCTAAACATAGGACAGCCAAAGAATTTCGAGAAGCGTGGCACTGATCCACAGACTCCGTCAACAAACATATTGATCTAGAACTAATATACCAGCCAACGAACAACCAGGATGGGCAACTGGAAGCAGCGGAAGACACAGTACAGCAGGGCTTCACTGGAGGCTTCAAAGCACTGAAGATGGCACCTCAGCAGGGGATGAAACGTTTGCAGCTTAGCTAACATACCCACAACCACATTGATCACCTTATTTCGCAAGGAATTAAGAGATACAGGGAGAGTGCGGATAAGTGGTGTTGAAATGCCCATCAGCCATGATTGAATGGCGGAGTGGACTCGATGGGCCAAATGGCCTTATTTCCACTCCTATTTCTTATCGTCTTATTTCATGCAATGGTTTTAATTCACAATTATAATTCTGCAAGTATAAAAAAGCAAATATCTACATTCACACAAAATTGTTATATTCAAAAGCATTATTTGACAAAAAGTTTTTTTTCATAATGACGTTCATTTGTTTAATTTTACTGTATAATTTCGGCTTCAGTAACACTCTCAAAATCCTCTGAATAAAAATCTACGTTTTCACCAACTTCCTCAATGTTTGTTAATTTCATAAAATAGAATCCCTACAGTGTGGAAGCAGGCCATTCAGCTTATTGAGTCCACACCACCCTTCTGAAGAGCATCCCACCCAAACCCTGTAACCCTGCATTTCCCATGACTAATCCACCTAGCCAGCACGTCGTTGGACACAATTGGTAATTTAGCATGGCCAATCCACTTAAACTGCACATCTTTGGACTGCGAGAGGAAAGCTGAATACTCGGAGGAAACTCACACAGACAAGGGAAGAATGTACAAACTCCACACAGCCACCTGCAGCTGGAATCAAACCTGGGTCCCTGGCACTGTGAAGCAGCAGTGTTAACCACTGAGCCACACTGCTGCCCCAATATTCTGAACATTTCATCTACAATATCATCCTTAACATTTCCAATGTATCTGTCTTCAGTTTCAAAATTTGTTGTCATGATTTGGACTGGGGTAGACAAAGTTAAAAATCACACAACACCAGGTTATAGTCCAACAGGTTAATTAGGAAGCACTAGCTTTTCGAGCACTGGTCGTTCATCAGGTGGTTGTGGAGTATAAGATAATAAAGTCACAGAATTTATAGTAAAGTTTTACAGTGTGATGTAACTGAAATTAGATATTGAAAAAAGACCTGGATTGTTTGTTAAGTTTCTCATCTTTTAAAATGAACATGTTGGCTTCAGTTCTTTCATATGTAAATTGCAGAACTTTTTTAAAAGTTACATTCGATACCTATGAGGATGACCTCAATTGGGACCTTGGGTTCATGTCACACTACAGGTGACCCCACTACACACACACACACACACACTCCCTCTTACAGACATACACACACCCCTATAGACCCATACACTCACGCAGACCCTCTCTCAATCGTTCACACATACACTCGCACACACACACACACCCTCTCATAGACTTATACCCCTTTACACTCACCCATACACACACTCTCTCACAGATATTCATAACCCACACCCCACACACCCGCATGCACACACACGGACATATACATTTGTGAGGTCAATTAATACTTCCAGAATTACATTTTATTTTGCTCAAAAACTGCATGAAGCCATGTGAGATTCTGTAAATCTGTTGTTTGGATTAGAATCAGTCTGACCATGGTGGCACAGACAATCTCACACAGGACAGCTCACACCTTCAATGCATTATCTGGGCCGACATGACACATTGTTAAAGTTCACTTGAGAATATATCTTTTAATAAAGTTCTGTGATTTACATATGAAAGAACTGAAACCAACATGTTCATTCTAACAGACAAGAGACTTAACAAACAATCCAAGTCTTTCTCAATATATAATTTCATTTACATCACACTGTAAACTTTTGCTATAAATTCTATGTCTGATGATCTTATACTCCACAACCACCCGACGAAGGAGCAGTGCTCTGAAAGCTAGTGCTTCCATATAAACCTGTTGGACTATAACCTGGTGTTGTGTGATTTTTAAAATTTGTTGTAACATTAAATAATTTGCAATAGATTACATTATAAATTCTTACTTCTTCTGTTAAAAAGATATTTCTTGGTGATGCTCACCAGCTGTTATATTTTGTGATGATTTTCAAGACTTTTTTTTTGTGTCTTTCTATTTTTGTTGTTTCCACCAGAAGAATATGCAGTGGCTCTGGTTCTCAATTAAGGGTGGCAACTGTAATTTATCATTTGTTCAACAGATTGATGCCAATTATTCTTTTCTGTGCTTCTGCATATACATCTGAACTATTTTCATTATTATATTCTGGGCCTGACTCAGGGCTGAAGTATTTTCTCAATATTTGGAAAAATATAACGCTCACAGGCACCAGGACGCATGTTGACACTTCACATATATTCTTCTTCTCTTCACTTCATTAATTACACAAATGTGACTGTTTTGAATAGTACCATATTTAAACTCCAGGTCTACAGCTCTTCACAGGCTGCATGTGGGGAACCGACCTTTATACTTTGGTGATCAACTACCTCTCAACGACCTCATCCTCACAAATTATTAACCTTTCTCGATATCTGTGCTTCCTACACACTCAATGAGACATCATCTCTTCAGCTCCTGTATGACCATCAATTTTACTATACAATTTTAGCCTCAATATTCTATCCAATTCTATCACACTCAACCCTCCTCCATTGCAGAAAAAAAATGTCCTCGCATTGACCTGAGAGGGTGTAGACTGGTGTGCAGTTGAGGTTAAGGAGGTGAACAAAAGGTTCCCATTGTCCTCTCCACCATATGAGGAAAAAAGTTTCTTGATTTGGCCAAGCAGGTAGTAGTCACTCATGTTGGGATGAAGAGACCTCCATGGGTAACCAAGCCAGTGGGTTTCATTGTGTTGTACTACTATGTTCTTCCATCAATACCAGTGCTAAATTATTCTTAATCTGCACAGGCATTTATCCCATTTACACAATGAATTCCCTCCCTTTTCTTCTGTAGACTCCTTCAGCAACCAGGGAACTATTACCAGAAAGAGGTCAGCCGCAGACTCCCTCAATCCTAGATCCACCTCAGAGAAGGAAGCCATTAAGCTTTCAGAGGATGCTCCAGCAAGGTTTCCATCTGCTCAGGGACTTTCCCCAGAGAGGGTTCTCGATCGAGATAGATTTGGGAACACAGTCTGGTGAACAGATGCCATTGTAGCAGTGCTGTGTCCATACATATATGGGTGGCAGAGCAGAATCAAGAGCCACATGTGGAGAGAGCAAACCTCACCATTCAGCAATCATTCTGCCAACCTGTCAAACATTTTCAATATGACAATATGATAATGATGGATTGGTATAGGATGAATACATCCAGTCTACTACCAGAATATTGGACATTTACAAACTTGAGATCTCTAATGTCTGTACACCAAATGTATCTTCAGCTCTTTGAGCCTTCCTTAAACATGGCACCAGCTCAGTTGCTTGTCTCCTGTCAATGATTCGTTGCACCATTCAATAACCTTCCTATCCTTTCTAATCCACATTCCTGATACCCCTGGATCTCATTACTGCAAGACAAGACAGTGAAGCCATTTATCGTGGTGTTCAGGACCTCGGTGAGCTCTCCAACGCAGTGAAATGTGGTGAGCTGTGTGATGTTGGTAACATGCTGGTTCTATCTTGGAAGGATCTGCTGGCGTAGAAACTGAATGTGATGGTGACTTTTGTGGTTACTGCCAACACCAACAAACCCAACACCATCTTTGCCCTGTCTGTAGCTGCATCTTTCATTTGAAAAGGTAGTACAGATCAGTGATCACCTCCTTGGTATATCATCGCCCCCATCCCCCCAACATTACTCCTGGTGAAGATATTAGTTGGCCTTCTACTGACAACGCAAAGTCTCTCTCTCTCTCGAAACACATTTTATTTCCCCTTCTGCTTCACTTCCTTGCAATGCTGCAGCCAAATAGCAACAGAATTCCCCCTGAGTGATGAGGAGGTTATTACAAATCCACTCAACTCCTAACAAAGCCTCAGCACCACTCCTTTCCGAATGAAGTGTCTGTCAGTACTCCATCAACAACACAGCATACTGTCCCTCCACAACATCCACAGCAGGAAGGGAAATTCATACCGACATCAGCTGGTGATACCATGGTGATAATTTTAAATAGCACAGATGATGTTCGTGAGGTCATGGATTAGTAGAGTGGACGGAGTGGATGTTGAGAAGATGTTTCCAATGGTAGGAGAGACTAGGACCCAGGGGCACATCCTTAGAGTAAAGGGAAGACCTTTTCGAATGGAGATAAAGAGAAACGCCTTTAGCTAGAGAATGCTGAATCTATGGAATTCATTGCCACAAAAGGCTGTTAAGGCCAGCTCATTGAGTATATTTAAGACTGAGATAGACAGGTTCTTGATTGCCAAGGCGATCAAAGGTTACGGGAAGAAAGCAGGAGAATAGGGTTGAGAAACTTATCAACCATGATTGAATGGCAGAGCAGACTCAAAGGGCTGAATGGCCTAATTCCTTATCCGATGTCATATAGTCTTAAGGGTATGGGTGATATGAATGAAACCCCTCCCTAGCAACACTTATTACCTCGAGTTTCCTTTAACACTACAATCAGGGCCCTTATAAGAACCAACATTGATTTTACAACATTTAAATTCAGAAATAAAGCTGTTCTAAATGCCCAAAAAAGGATACTGTACTCTCTAATCCAGATTAATGATGCCTTAAACCTTCTCATATATGTGGTTACACTGGATCGATTATTAAATAATCCTGCCAATCCACAGGGGAGAAACTACAGGCAAAGTGAGAAGCAGGATGCATTTGCATGCATTCTTTGCAGAATGAACTGGTGTGATCGCTCAAAACTGGCGCCAATTTGTATAATATACAGTGGTCCTTTAAACCACTAATAAGCATTTGGTTTCCTTCTTCAGTAACGTAAGCACACGAACAGTGACATCACTAATGAGGACCAGACCCTCAGACGTGTTCCCTGAAATCCTTCCAGAATTTGAATTCTCTCCTCGAAGTAGGCATACTGAGAATACAACTGGAAATGTTCCCAATGTATCGTCTGTCACACAAACCACCCTTAGTAAGCATGGCCACTGTACAAAATCACAGTTATGTTTACAATTGAACCCTTTGAAAATGCATGTTACACCAGGCACCCTAGTAAGTTCAATATTTTGCAGATTATTTCAGAATGTTATATTTATTTCTGTTATTCAGTTACATGCTTGACTCCTACCAGTGCAGTTTGGTCACTATTACTTGACATATTGATTATTCTATTTTATTCACAAGTATAAAAATAGTCAATCTTCAGGAGACTGAATAAGCTTTGACATGCTTTCACACCAGTTCATTTGAACTTCATCGGGCTACTGAGAAAGAAACAATCTGATACAAAGTACTGAAAGTATAATTTCAATGTGTGATGAAGGGACATCTTCAAAATAAAGAAGGGACATAGAATTATAGAAGTGTACAAGGCACAATAAGGCCATTTGGTCCTTCATTCCTCTGCCAGTTATTTGGAAAACTATCCAATAAATCCTATTCACCTGATCCTTTTTTCTCCACTGTTCTGCAATGCTTCTATGACCATAGCACGGCGGCTCAGTGGTTAGCACTGCTGCCTCACAGCACCAGGTGTCCCAGGTTCAATTCCAGCCTCCAGTGACTGTCTGAGTGGAGTTTGCACATTCTCTGAATGGGTTTCCTCCCACAATCCAAAGATGTGAATTGGCCACGGTAAATTGCCCATAGTGTTGGGTGCATTAGTCAAAGGGAAATGGATCAGGGTGGGTTACTCTTCAGAAGGACTGGTTGGGCCAAAGGGCCTGTTTCCACACCCTAGGGAATTTAATCTAAGACCCTTTGTGTAAAATGCCCACTGTTTGTAAAACATACCCATGTGGAAATGTTAAATAATGGCAATATAAGTTAGTGTTCTTGTATTGTGTGGGACTTTGTTATAAAATAATTGGTGACCTTTTACATCTCATTGTTTTCCTAACAACACCCAACCTGAAGCAAGTATAGCTGTGTAAGGTATTTGAGAGATGCCAGTGCATATAGAATTACTCATCAACGTGAGTCCAGCCTTCCAAAAGAGAAGGGAGAAAAATTAACATTACTAGTGAGTTTTTCAGTGCAGCTTTCACATGTGTTTGAGTATATTACTATGTGGATATGGACAGGAATGTCGTTGTACAAAAATATTCCAAAAAAAACTGCTAAGTGTGTGAAAACACAAGAGCATTTGCTTTAATGTATTATAATAATATGTTAGCATATGGTACAATGTTAATAGGGATTCCGATTGTTAATGAAATCGTTGTATCTGTGTTTTGGAGATTCCACTAGAGAAATGTTCCCAGAATAGCAATACAGGATCACTTCAATAAATGGCATGGTGGCTCAGTGGTTAGCACTGCTGCCTCACAGCACTAGGGTCCTAGGTTCGATTCCAGCCTCAGGTGACTGTCTGTGTGGAGTTTGCATATTCTCCCTGTGTCTGCGTGGGTTTCCTTCGGGTGCTCCAGTTTCCTCCCACAGTCCAAAAATGAGCAGGTCAGGTGAATTGGCCATGCTAAATTGTCCATAGTGTTAGGTGCATTAATCAGAGGGAAGTGGGTTACTCTGCAGAGGGTCGGTGTGGATTTATTGGGCCAAAGGACCTGTTTCCACACTGTAGGGAATCTAATCTAATCTAAACATGGCCTACTAATAAGCATTCCAGATTTGGTTCTCAATGTATTACTTTCAAAAATTATATCTTGACTAAATATTAGGCAAAGAAAGTCCTTTGATTCTCTCTGATTAAAACAAACCAGTACCACCAGCATCCATGTAATTCTGCTCATGTAAGTGGCAACACGAGGACACAATGAGAACTGTACACCTGCTTGTTTTCAACCAGAAAAGAAAGTAGTGACATGAATCACCTCCGAGACCAGGGCAATTAAAGCAAAACCAAACTGAACCAAATCAAAACAGACTAAAATAACACAGGATATATTATGAAAACATCACTGGCTGCTGAGAGGCAGGTTTGCAGCCTTTGATGGACCATAGAAAGACCTCACTGAGCTGGGCCTTTGCACCTACTGAGTTGTCCTTGGTCACAAAAGTACATTTCGTCAATAATATGTTACAACTCATTCCCTAGCATTACATGATAAGAAGAAGAAATTACCACCATATTCATAGATTCAAAACAGACACTACGTTTTTTTTTGCCAGCAAAATATTTCCCCTCCCCTCCCCATGTCTGTTTTAAGCTTATTTAATGAAACAAAAAAAAGCACATTTTGACTTGCCTTTCAAATATTCCACCATAAACTACAACACAATGCAAGAAAATTCCATCAGAAGCATCTCTCCAACTTCAAAACCTATGGGAGTAAATTGTAGCAGTTCCATAATTGCTTTTCTGGCTTTCCAGATGGATTCAAATCTGATTGTCTAGAGTTGTGTTTTCAATTACAACCAAAGGGTACAGATTTAAGGTAAACAGCCCCCAAAGTGGGGGGAGATGGGTAGTGAAGGTTATGTCCTGGGCTTTCAATGATTAAATGAATGATGAAAATAAAGTTAAATAACTTTCAAAAGAAAATTAGAAATTAAATATTTGTCAGCCTATGAGGAAAGAAAATAGGACTCAATCTAACTGGATCAATTTTTTTTTGGTTCGTTTACTGGATTGAACGCTGGCTTGACCAGCACTTATTATCCATCGCTACTTGCTGAGGTCCTGGGGTCACATGTAGGTCAACATATTTTATTCCTTAAAGGAACATTTAAGGACATTAATGAACAAGGGTTTTTTTTTTAATGCCAGCATATACACAGTCACAATTCGGCCTACTCTCTGTTCCACAGTTTACTGAATGCAAATTTCACCATCTACCACAATGGGATTCCAACCCATTTCCCAAAGCATTGGCCTGAAGTTTGGAATTACTAATACAACAAATTCTCATGACCCTACCACCACCAGCCAGAGAGTAACAATTATTTTGCAGAGAAGTAAGGTACAACATAGAAAAAACAGTCAGGACAAAATATTTAGCCATTTCCTAGAACTATTATACTTCCAATTTCTCATATCCAAGGCCAAAGCCAATCACATCAGCCATACATGGATGGAAATTATTACAACCCGGTTAGATGGTGTGAATTGGTTCCCTGATTTTCACTCTCCTCAGCTAGGTGCTGTAAAAATGGTTTCAAATGTTTAACATGTAGCTTTACCTCATTCCAATTAAAAGATAGTTAACCAGTTCACAGTTACAAGTAGAAATGATAAGGAATCTGCTAAAGGGCTTAATCTTTCTTTTTTTGGCTATGTGCAACATTCAATGAACTTTTGGGTGGATTTTTCACCAGAAGGCTGGGTAAGCCTTGCATTGTATCTTACCGAACGTGCTGCATTAAGTTCTGACCACCCGCTCCTGGGTGTCTCTCATGTTCAGTTCCTGTCCCGTTTCACCGTGCAGTGTTGCCATAACAACTCATCACTCACTGGATATCTATATCCCTGGAGGGTGTTGACTGAAAATGATGGAAAAGGAGAAGATAGTATTAGGACTCTGACAGGGACCTGGAGGTACTGATCAAAGAAGTAGGCCAGCATCCTCAGGAACAAGAGCAGAACTTGCTGGAAAACCTCAGCAGGTCTGGCAGCATCTGTGGAGAGAAAGGGTTCTGAAGAAGGGTCATTTGACCGGAAACATTAACTCTGTTTCTTCTCCACAAATGCTGCCATACCTGCTGAGTTTTTCCAGCAATTTCTAATTTTGTTTCTGATTTCCAGTATCTGCAAATCTTTAGCTGATGGAAACTTTGGTTTGGACATTGGGCAGAATTCTGCTGCTGTTCTCCAGCATAATGCAATTGGAGCATTTTTTTTTTAAAGATTAGATTACTTACAGTGTGGAAACAGGCCCTTCGGCCCAACAAGTCCACACCGCCCCGCCGAAGAATAACCCACCCATACCCCTAACCTAACGGGCAATATAGCATGGCCTGCACATCTTTGAACTGTGGGAGGAAACCGGAGCACCCGGAGGAAACCCACGCAGACACGGGGAGAACGTGCAAACTCCACACAGTCAGTCGCCTAAGGCGGGAATTGAACCCGGGTCTCTGGCGCTGTGAGGCAGCAGTGCTAACCACTGTGCCACCGTGCCACCATGGTGCATGGAGTAAGCTAAACAGGACTTTGGGTTAACTTGTTTTGAGAAGGCTAGAATCACTGACAGTCCAACACTCCATAGCAGTGCTCTGCTATTGTAGGTAGCGGGTCGGCGATGGTCTTCCTGGCAATTGTGGCCTCCTCTATATTGGGGAGATAGGCCGCCTACTTGCAGAACGTTTCAGAGAACACCTCTGGGACACCCGGACCAATCAACCCAACCACCTCGTGACTCAACACTACAACTCCCCCTCCCACTCCACCAAGGACATGTAGGTCCTTAGACTCCTCCATCACCAGACCATAGCAACACGATGGCTGGAGGAAGAGCACTTCATCTTCCGCCTAGGAACCCTCCAACCACAAGGGATGAACTCAGATTTCTCCAGTTTCCTCATTTCCCCTGCCCCCACCTTGTCTCAGTCCCAACCCTTTAACTCAGCACCACCTTCCTAACCTACAATCTTCTTCCTGACCTCTCCGGCCCCACCCCCACTCCGGCCTATCACCCTCATCTTAACCTCCCTCCACCTATCGCATTTCCAACGCCCGTCCCCCAAGTCCCTCCTCCCTACCTTTTATCTTAGCCTGCTTGGCACACCTTCCTCACTCCTGAAGAAGGGCTCATGCCCGAAATGTTGATTCGCCTGCTCCTTGGATGCTGCCTGACCTGCTGCGCTTTTCCAGCAAAACATTTTCAGCTCTGCTATTGTACCAATGTAAAGTTTGAGTTTAGGTCTCTGAAGTAAGGTTGATAGCCTAAAAACTTCATTGTCATCATGACAGCACATATTGAAATTCACCCTTGAGAAAATGTTGTATTGCCTAATTCCCAAGCACACCTTCCTTCCTAGTGTTGAAGAAACCCAAAACCTCAGATGGCAAAGGCGTCGAGGTGGCAACATAAACCATGTCCATCTCAGATTCTGAGGTATCTTCAACTCTTGACAGAGAGAGAGAATCTGCAAGTTCCAGAATAGTTGGAAAGGCTGTTGAGGAGCTGGGCACGTTTTGTTCCTGCACTGTTTGTGAGTTTGCAGCTTTCATATGGTCCACGTGCTTGTTCAGGACTGTTGCACTGAGCCAAACTTTATACGTCGCCCACCTGACCTTGTGTCGAATATACTTCTTACCCTTGCAGGGCCATTCCTGTGGTTCCTACACCAAACTTCATCTCCTGAAGCAAACTCTTGCTGTCACTTCGCTGAGTCTTATTTCTTGCATTAGCATTCCAGATGCAATTTCACCCTCCCTCCAGGTCTGGAAAGATCAGATTCAACCTTTTCCCCAATAACAACTCTGTTGGAGTTATTCCTGTAATTGACATGAGGGGTGGTCCTATAATCAAATAGGAACTGGGATAGTTTGGTATCGAGGGAAGATGTAGGCTGTTTGTTTCAGCCTGCCTTCAAAGTTTGGGCAGATGGGTGGTATGGAGCTGTCTTTACATGACAAATACCATTCGACTTTCAGATATACTCAACTTCCCTGTTGGTAAATGTCAGCACATTATCTGTGACTAATACTTCTGAGAGTCCATGTATTTCAAAAGATTTGCGGAGTTTTTCTATTGTCATCCCCGTGTTTGATGAATGAACTCTATGTTCGTCCAACCACTTTGAGTGGGCATCCGCAATAACTGAGAACATTGAGCTCATGAAAAGATCTGCATAGTCAACATGTAACTGAGTCTAGGGTTTACCCGGCCATTCCCATGAATGTGGGAGAGCTACTGATGGTCATTGTTCTTTCCTTGTTGGCACTCTGGGCACTGCTGCACCAATAATGCAATGTCTGCATCCAATCCTGGACACTAGGCATAATGTCTCACCGATATCTTCATTTTAGAAACCCCTGAATGACCCTGATGGGTTCAGCCAGTATTTGGCAGCAACCTTTGCTCAGGACAATCACTCTTGCAACAATTCCACCGCTACCCACCCCACCCCCCAACCACCACCCCCCACCTCCCCCCCCCCCCCCCCCCACCCACCCCCACCGCCCCCCAACCTCCCGCCCCAATGATATGCCATCCTTTACACTGATCTGGTCTCTCTGGATCCAAAAAGGTTTCAGTTTTGGTTGTGATCGTCATTTGGCTTTCCCCATAATCACTAGCTCTTTCAGTTTCACTAGGACTGGATCATTCTGTGTCCAAAGTTTAATATTGTCAGTTTTGACTGGAAGGGTGGCCAAAAAGTTAATCACCTTTATGGATAATTTCAGTGGCAGTACCACTGGTGGTATATCTGCCAGAGGGAGGCTGCTCATTGCACCTGGTACCTGGCCTCCTGGATGGTGTTCCAGCCAGTAATTACGTGCACACAGTATTCAAACCTCTTGTTGAATTTGACCTGAAGCTATGGGCAGCACTGCCTTGTCCTCTTTAAGTAACCTATCAGAGGTTTGTGGTCCATAATGATTACAAATTTACATCTGTAAATGTTTTGGTGGAACTTTCTGACTCCAAATATTATCGCCAAACATTCCTTCTCTATCTGAGCGTACTTATGCTCTGCATTCGCCAAAGTTCTAGATGCATAACTATTGGAAGTTTCTCTCCATTGGGTCGCTTATGAGTTAATACTACCACGAGGCTGTTCAGGGAGGCATCAAATGTCAATATCCAGTTCTTGCTTGGGATCATAGTGTGCCAACACCTTAGAGGATGATAGCTGTTTCTTTACTTCCTTGAAAGCTATAGCTTCGCTATGCAACCATTTCAAAAGCTGCCCCTTTTTCAAGAATTGATGCACAAGTGCCAGGATGGGGGCTAGGTTATGTATGAACGTTCTGTAATAATTCACCAGCCCAAGGAAAGACCTGACCTCCAGTACAGACGTGGGAGACAGGGCAGTTTTAATCGCCCACACTTGGGGTGCCTGAAACACACATTTTTCCTTCGAAGGCGTACACCCACCTAGGAGAAATGGCTAAGTTCTTTAGGTGCTCCTTATTGATCTTTCCCAATATTAGCACATCATCTAAATAAATGGGATCAAGGGTAGACTTTGTAAAATGTTATCCGCTGAAAAATTACACAGGCTGACGATAGCGCAGATGACAGTATCGTATATTGATACAAATTCTTATTAGTACTGATTGCATCATACTTCCGGGAATACACATTGAACCACAAATGAAAGTATGCATGGGTCATGTCCAGCTTTGGGAGGGATAGTCCCTTGCCAGCTTTGCATATAAATCCTCTATATGAGTGATTGGGTATTTATCCAGCTATGAAGAGTGGTTTACCATTTGTTTAAAATCCCCACAAAGGCAAACAAATCCATTGGGCTTCACATTTGGTCCAACCAGTGCTGCCCATTCCACATACTGGACTGGTTTGATGATTCCTTGGTCTTCCAGCCTTCTGATTTCTGCCTTGACTTTTGCCCGTAAGGCACATGGCACTGAGTGGGCCTTTCAGAATCGTGAAATTGATTCCTGGTCAACCTATAAAGAGCCACCAGGTACCTGCTTTGACTTTCAAGTTAGGAATTATCACCATCTAGCTTCCTTGCAGTGTGTGGTGAGATGAGAAGCTACATATTAATTAGGCAAAGTTTGCAGTTTTTTGAGGCTGACAGAAAAGTAACTCTCCACGAATAGGAACCTCACACAGAACCCATGTTCAAAATGCTATAGTTTGCTCCCAATGTCAATGAAGTCCTTGCCCAACATCACCCATGATTCTCCCTTATTTCTCACCATAGTCCACGTCATTCAGGTCCCTATAAAATTCTCCAACAGAAATGATGCAGCTTTCAGATAATTTTCACTTTCCCCGAAGGCAGACAGCTTGCTGGTCTTTTTTCACATTGTCTCTCACACATATCTCAGCATGCACTTGACACAGAATCCAAAATAGCTGGAACCATCTCGATGCTGTCAGTGCATAGCTAACACAGTGTGAAGAAAGTAATAACTGACCTAGTGAGCAGCAAATGGGGCAGGATGCCCTATCCCTGATCCTAGACCCACTGTCGGTGTTCCTACTTCACTTCAAATAAAATGCAGCAGATCAACAAACAGCCACAGGCTGTATCCATCAGACAGCGGGATCACTGCCCAGATTATTAGCACCATCCTTTCGTCCCCAACGCCCCTGACGCCAGGATTGCAAGTTAAGCAAACAGTAAAAAATAAATGTGTTCCACTTACACAGAAAACTGCCTTCCAGGATCAAGCCTTTGGAAATATATACAGCCTCCTGCCCAAAGGAATAGCGAGAAATGATCCACAGATAAATGAAGCGTTGTGTTACTATGATAATATTCCAAACCCATATACCACTAGTATTTCTTACAGATTTCTCAGTGTTTCTGTCACAGCAAGGTACTATTTTAACACGTGCACAGACAAAATAAAACCCGGACCTACAAATATTTAACTGTTTTCATTTGCACATGTCATAAATCACAGAAATTCTTCTAATGCAAGGCTTGAATTTGTTTATTTTGACCAGCCGCAACACACTACCCTCTTTGGGGATCACCTAAAACCAAAAGTGGTTTTGCTTGGAGGTGATTATTAAGATTGAGCAGCCATCCACACATCGCGTTATGAATTGGGACCTTGTAATGATGATATTTGTTACTGTAAGTATGAATTCTAACACATAATTCTCATAACTGGGCTCAAACCTGAATTCTGGAAGGGGGCACACTAAGGTTTTTATGCCTATTCCCAGCAGTGAGCTTAAAACTGTTACGCCTAATTTATATGAGGTTTCTACTTAAAAAAAAGTCAACTTTCACTGAATTAGAATCCAATGTCAAAGGACTGAAATTGTAGAATTAAAGTCTTAACATTGTAGCCACTGAAGGTCTCAGGTCTTGTCGTGATTTCCAAGTAACACTTTTCAAACATTTTAAGAATTGCTGAGTTTGTCTTGTGAAAGTGTGCATTAATCAATTTTGAAATTAGCTTTAATTTCAACCCCACTCCTCCCATGTTTACAATTAGCTCCCTCATTATAGATCTTGTTTCACTTTACTATTAGCTAGATTAAAGTAACATATTAACCACCACAGGGTGGCTGTACAAGACAGTGCTACTCGACAGTATATCATGACAAAGATACTATGTTGAATGCAATCTTTTGAATATACTTTTAATTAGATGCATGTATTTTTGAACTAGTCATAGACTCAGTTCTTTGTTCTATATTTCCCCTCTATACACCCTTTCGCTATAGTTACTGAATTGTTCTGAATAGTGAAGCACCCCTGGTAGCATCATCAATCCAATTCCACGCAGCGTTCTACATGGAAACTTTTCCAACCCTTTCCAACATGAGGCCTCTTTGTTGCTAAAATAGGATCCAACACAAATCTTGGTTAAGGACTCATCATAATTCTCCAGTGCAAATAATCCATCCCAGTCAAAGCAAAACAAGAACTCAGAATAGGAGCTAAAACTTCATTGGGTATTAACTTTTGACATTCCTAGAAATCGACATCTGAATGAGATTTCAAATAGCTAGATGTCATTAATGGCTATTTCATGAATAATGGAAAAAAAACTTCGTATGATTACTTAAACAGTGCATTTCTCAGCTAATAGAACCTATGCAATTTAGCATCAGAGAGGCACAACTGTCATTGAAGTCTAATTGTTCAAGGTTTAGCTTACCTGTTAAACATCATTTTACTTTAGCAGAAGGTTTACTGCATCTGAAATATTTGGGAACTTACTGAAACGCTGTCATCAGGAACATTAATCAATTTTAAAATTAATTTTAATTTCAATGGCTTAATGGCAGGAGACAGAGAGTGCTGATGGAGGATTGTTTTATCAGGCTTGAGGTCTGTTACCAGCAGAGTTCCATAGGGATAAGTGTTGGGTTCTCTTTGCTTGTCATTTATATAAATGATTTGGATGAGAATATTGAAGACATGAACAGTAAGTTTGTGGATGACACCAAAATTGGTGGGGAAATACTAAACAATGAAGAAGGCTGTCTACAATTGCAAAGAGATGTTCATTGATTGGGTCAATGGGCTAAGGAGTGGCAGGTGGAGTTCAGTTTGGATAAATGCGAGGTATTGTTTTTTGGTAAAACACATAAGGGCAGGACGTTTAAAAGTGGGGCCTTGGGTAATGTTGTAGAACAGAGGCACCTAAGGTTTCAGGTATGAAATTCTTTGAAATGTGTGTCACATGTAGATAGGGTGATTAAGAAGGCATTCAGCATGCATCCCTACATTGCTCAGGCTTTTGAGTTTAGAAATTGGGAAGTCATGTTGCAGTTGTTCAGGACATTGATGAGGCCTCATCTGGAGGACTATGTCTAGTACTGGTTGCCCTGTTATCAGGAGGACATTATCAAGCTGGAGAGGGTTCAGAAAAGATTTACCAGGATGTTGCTGGGAATGGAAGGTTTGAGTTATAGCGAGAAGCTGGATAGGCTGGGACTTTTTTTCACCAGAGCATAGGAGAGTGAGGGATGATGTTATAGAGGTTTTTAAAGTCATGACAGCTATAGATAAGGTGAATGACAGGTATCTTTTCCTCATATTGGGAGATTTCAAAGGTAGAGACCATATTTGTAAGGTGAGAGGAGAAATATTTAAAACCACAGAGAATGGTTCATGTGTAGAATGAGCCTCCAGAGGAAGTGGTGGATGCGGGTGCAGTTTCAATGCTTAAAAGACATTTGGATAACTGCATGAATAAAAAAGGTTTGAGGGATATGGGTCAGGCAGGTGGGACTAGTTTAGTTTGGGATTATGATTGTCCTGAACTGCTTGGAATGAAGGGTCTGTTTTCATGTTGTATGACTCTATAACTTTTGTCCCTTCCAAATTTTAGCTGAAGGCATGTCTTGGAAGAGGACAAATTTCGAATAATTTCCTTCCTTGCTGTAATGATCTTTCCTCACGGTGGCACAGTGGTTAGCACTGCTGCCTCACAGCGCCAGAGACCTGGGTTTATTTCCCGCCTCAGGCGACTGACTGTGTGCAGTTTGCACGTTCTCCCCGTGTCTGCGTGGGTTTCCTCCGGGTGCTCCGGTTTCCTCTCACAGTCCAAAGATGTGCAGGTCAGATGAATTGGCCATGCTAAATTGCCCGTAGTGTTAGGTAAAGGGTAAATGTAGGGCTATGGGTGGGTTGCGCTTCAGCGGGGCGGTGTGGACTTGTTGGGCCAAAGGGCCTGTTTCCACATTGTAAGTAATCTAGTCTAATCTAGTCTAATCTAAATAGAGTTTTCACTGATCACTGTTCAGCACTTCTCTGATACTGCAATATTCCACGTCCAAATGCAGCAACACCTGGATAATATCCAGGTTTTGTTGACAGGTGGCAAATACTGTCCGAGTCACACAAGAGCTAGACAATGACCATCTCTAACAAGAGAGAATCTAACCATCTCCCCTGAACATTCAAAGGCATTACCATCACTGACCCCACTACTATCAACATTGTGGTCTTTCTGTTGACCAGAAACTGAACTGGACTGACCATATAAATACTGGAGTGACAAGAGCAGGTCAGAGACTAGGAATCCTGTAGCAAATAACTCACTTCCTAATGCCTTGAAGCCTGTCCATCATTTGTAAGACAGAAGTCAAGAGAATGACAGTCTACTCTCCGTTTGCCTCGATGAGCGCGGCTCTAATAACACGCAAAAGACCGACATCAGTTAGCACAAAGCAGCTCACTTGATTGGCACAAAAATCCACAAACATTTATTCCTTTCATCACTAAAGCTCAATAGCAGCAGTATGTAGCGTCTATAAGATACAATGTCGAAATTCATCAAGGCTATTGCACAGCACTTTCCCAATCCACTATCAACACCAACCAAGAAAGACAGTGGCAGTACATAAATGAAAGTACCACCATCTACAAATTCATCTCCAAGTCACTCACCATCCTGCCTTGGAACTATATCACCATTCCTTTCAAGTCGCCTGTCAAAATTTTGGAACACCCACTCCAAATACGTTGTGTGTCTGCCAACACCAAATGGATTGCAGTGATTTAAGAAAGTAGCTGAAAGCCGCCTTCTGAAAGGCAACCAGGCATAGCCAATATGTGCTGGTTCCAGCCAGCAATACCTGTTTCCCAGAAGTGGATTACAAAGTGATGATATTAATTCTATGAAATTGACGTGTACACTCAGAAAGAAAAGAGCATTTGGACTCATATTAAATTGCGTCACATTCTCAGAGCAGACCAAAGCATTTACAATCGTAGATAAATTTTAACTTGCAATCAGGATTGTTCTGTTCACAAGGTCAGCAACTATTTTGCATGCAACATGACCCCACAAACAACAAATGAATAAATGTGTTTCTGAAGAGTCATATTGGACTCAAAATGAAAACTCTGTTTCTCTCTCCTCAGATGCTGCCAGATCTGCTGTCTTTCTCCAGCCTTTTCTGGTTTTATTTGAGATCTCCAGGTGTCTGCTGGATTTTACTTTATTAATAAATATGTGGTGTTAGCTGAGTAATGAAGGTCCTTCAAAAGAAGTATTCCCTCCTAATGTAGTGACAAAGTTGCCATGAGGTCTATCCATATGCATTCCAGTGCTCCATCTGCATTGCAGAACCAGCTTGGATGAGGGACTCAAGTACTAGAATGGAATTTAACTACACAGCCTTCTAACACAGAGGCAAGTGTGCTAGAAAACACATAGGCTGATAATAAGTCAAATGATGTTCTGTAGCTGCTCATAAATTTCCTAATGATAGATTCAAATTTTCTTACAGTTTATGGCTTGCAGTAAAACATAAGGAAGATTGCTAATCAATATGTTGAAGCTGAAACCACTCTGCATCATAGAGAAGAGAGGACAACTATCTTGGAATACTCACTAATTCTCATTTCCAGGTGTACACGGTTAGCCAAATTGTACCTCAAAGGGTTATTTCTATACATTTCTATCTAAAGTGTATAACATTGGGATTACAGAGCGATGCCAATATTTAGAACTGCTGTTTTCTTAAAAATGTTATTTGAAAATGCTGGCAAAGAACACCTCTGTTGTACTACATTTTGGCATGTGTAGCCTTAAAGATGTTATTGTAACCAAGTGCCACAGAGTTACAGGATATTGATACATGGGCTTGCAAACGGCCAATTCCTGTGTTTGGGCAAGTTTTCAGAGGGTAGTGGAGGAAATGGGAAGATGATTCACACTTTGGGTATTCTTGCTACCATTTGAAGATCACCTCATGAGCAGTACTGCCAGTACTTTGTCTGGTTAGTTAAGAAATGGCATATGTTTTTCACAAAGGCAGTGGAGTTGGGAAATACATTAGCAGGGAGGAGCTACTGTTCTAGACAGTATCAGCGGATTCAAGAGGCATTGAGGTGAGCTTGAGTAGAGAGAAGGGATGGAGGGCCATTGTAAAGGGGTTGGGTTGATGAGCTTAAAATTAATTGGAAATAACAAGCTTATTGGATCATCCATTCTATTGCTGTTGCTAAAAGTTATTTCAGCACCAAATTTTCCTCTATTCCTGTTTTATTTTAGGGGAGATTGCTGGAATTAAGTATAACTTCCAAATTTTAACTCTTAAAGGAATTCAGTAGCATTATTCTCTGGTAAAACACAAGCATGTGATTTCACCTAATTTTAAAATAGACATTATGTTTTATGCAATGCTATTTAATAGATTCAGCTTCAGAATGTACCGAATATAATTTGCAGAATGTACGTAACAGAACATACATTTACTACAAAACATGCTGTAAGTACTTTCATTTTGAAAGGGTTAAAATACTTGGTAACATTCTCTAACAGTACTATACTGCAAATAATTTCTACAAATGTAATATGATAGAAAATGTGCGTATTTTGAAAGCTGCAAAGGAAATTCAGCGTTCAAAAGATTGAATAACATGAATGTTATGTCAAAACTGATTAAATAAGAACACACATTGCACAAGTTTAATTTTTACTCAATTTCCAATGGCTATGCCAGTAACGTTAATTTGCTGTGGGTACAATGCATAGATTTAGGGGCATCAGTTCCCAATGATGTGCTTTATTTTGTAAGGGTATGTGATATGCAGTATGTCATTTATATTCAACTGTCTTGGAAGTAAAGGGTGCATTCTGATCAGTGTTAGACAATAATTCAGTTCTATACAGCAAACGTTAATCCAGTCAGTGACCATTAGCTTTTTATAGATTTTCATCATCAAATACTAGCATTTGAAGCTGGGCCACCATGACCAAAGGACCCACAAGAGATGCAATTTTAGTCAAGCCCACCTGCCTAGTAGGCCCAAGCATTCACACTATTCCATAAGGTATCAATTATAGAACCACTCATTCCTGGCACATACAGTTATATGTGAATTCTGCTTAAAGCCAATAATTCCAAGAAAGTAATTCTGCTTCTCTCCAATAGCATTAAATTCCCGATTAAGGTAATGCAAGTATTGATAATGCTACAACTTTTCATCCACTGCTTCCTAGATTATTTTAGCTCTTGGATTTTACGTCACATTTATAAGTAATTCACAATAGTTCAATCCTCCATCTTTCCTCTGAGATTTAATGAAGATTTCAGTCATTTGCCTGAGTAAATAAACAGTAAGTCCTGTCAGGTATTTCTTAAACGCATTTCATGGTTCCTCGCTCCAATCTTCAAAATCAGCATGGTTAAAAATATTTAATTAATTGATTAAAGATAAAAGATATATCCAGGTAAATCACACCCCACACTGCCCGGGTACAGTCCCTATCACCCCACACCGCCTGGGTACACTCCCCACCACACCCCAAACTGCCCGGGTACACACCCACCACACGCCACACTGCCCGGGTACACTCCCCATCACCCCACACTGTCTGGATACACTCTCCATCATTCCACACTGCCGGGATACACTCTCTATCACTCCACATTGCCCGGTTACACTCTCCATCACACCCCACACTGCCTGGGTACACTACCCATCACACCCCACACTGCCCGGGTACATTCCCCATCACACCCCACACTGCCCGGGTACACTCTCCATCACACCCCACTCTGCCCGGATACACTACCCATCACCCCATCCTGCCCAGGGATACTCCCCCATCACATTCCACTTTGACTGGGTACACTCTCCATCACCCCACACTGCCTGGGTACACTACCCATCACACCCCACACTGCCCGGTTACACTCTCCATCACACTCCACACCGCCCGCGTACACTCCCCATCACATCCCACACTGCCCGGGTACACTCCCCATCATACCCCACACTGCCTGGGTACACTCCCCATCGCACCCCACACTGCCCGGGTACACTACCCATCACCCCACACTGCCCGCGTACACTCCCCATCATACCCCACACTGCCCGGGTACACTCCCCATCACACCCCACACTGCCTGGGTACACTCCCCATCGCACCCCACACTGCCCGGGTACACTACCCATCACCCCACACTGCCCGGGTACATTCCCCATCACACCCCACATTGCCAGGTACACTCCCCATTACCCCACACTGCCCGGGTACACTCCCCATCACACCCCACTCTGCCCGGATACACTCTCCATCACCCCATCCTGCCCAGGGATACTCCCCCATCACATTCCACTTTGACTGGGTACACTCTCCATCACCCCACACTGCCCGGGTACGCTCCCCATCAGCCCACACTGCCCGGGTACGCTCCCCATCAGCCCACACTGCCCGGGTACACTCTCCATCACCCCACACTGCCTGGGTACACTCCCCATCAGTCCACACTGCCCAAATACACTCTCCATCACACCCCACACTGCCCGGGTACACTCTCCATCACCCCACAGCATAAATCTAGAGTTACATAGTTATATTAACTACATAGCGCTATATAGTTCTATATTCTTACAATCCCAAGCGTATCACAATATTGTGACAGTGCCCCTGCTTCTAGCCTAAAAGTGCTGGGTTCAAGTTCCACCTGCTTTAGAAGTGAGTCATAATGTTCCTGAACAGGCTGATTAAAAGACATCCACTCTCTACTACCTTATATCTCAAGTAGTCAAAATAATGTTTGAAATCACCCTGAAATAATGAGCTGACCATTTCTAAATACTTTTCAATAATAAGTTTCTTTCCCTGAATTTCTTAACATAATATTGAATTAATCCAAGCAGTTCTTCACAATTGATTCCATTTTCCTTCATTTTGAATTGAAGCTATTTGAAGAGTTGGTTTGAAAAGTACCAGATAGATTTTGGAGCGAATAGGTAAGCCAATTGTTATATCCTCAAGAATGAAACTTACATGAAATCTTGGATTTTCAAATTGCATTAAAAAGCATCCATCATTCACAAACAAACTGTGGAAAATTCGCTGCAGCATTTCAGCTGCAATTATTTTTTCCTCCTTTACATTGATGGATTAATTTTTCCATGTTGGTAAAGGATATAAAATCTGATTTAAAAAAAACAGTTCATGTGTTGTGACTGAAATCAAAGGATAATTATTAAATAAAGTTCAGATTTAAGATGATTATTGAAAGAACCAGAGGTGACGTGGGAAAAATCTTTCTTTTAAGCAATGAGAGGTAAGGGTTTGCACGCCCTATGTGTTGTATGTGCTGTACCTTTAGGAAAGTTCACCTTACGCATGCAAGGTTGACTCTGCCTACTAGTTAGTTGGCTATAGATTTGCAAGCTGCACACACAGAAATTTGTTGGTGTTATAATGTTTGCTCACAATTAACAACACGTTTTGCTTTTTTAAAATAAATAAAACCAAAGTTAATCAAACCCTTTGAGCTGTTGCTGAACAAAGAGACCTTCAAAGTGGAGTTGCAGGCAGACAGGATAGTGAAGAAGGCATTTGGCATGCTTTCCTTTATTGGTCAGAGATTGAGTATAGGAGTTGTGAGGTCATGCTGCAGCTATACAGGACTTTAATGAGGCCACTTTTGGAATATTGTGTGCAACTCTGGTCTCCTTACTATCGGAAGTTGTTGTTAAACTTGAAAAGGGTTCAGAAAAGATTTACAAGGATGTTGCCAGGGTTGGAGGATTTGAGCTATAGGGAGAGGCTGAATAGGCTGGGGCTGGTTTCCCTGGAGCTATGGAGGCTGAGGGGTGACCTTATAGAGGTTTATAAAATCATGAGGGACATGGATGGGGTGAATAGACAAAGTCTTTTCCCTGGGGTGGGGGAGTCCAGAACTGCAGGTCAGAGGTTTAGGGTGAGAAGAGAAAGATTTAAAAGGGACTTGAGGGGCAACTTTTTCATGCAGAGGATGGTGCATGTATGGAATGAGCTGCCAGAGGAAGTGGTGGAGGCTGGTACAATTACAATACTTAAAAGGCATCTGGATAGGTATATGAATGGGAAGGGTTGAGAGGGATATGGACTAAGTGCTGGCAAGTTGGACTAGATTAATTTAGGATATCTGGTTGGTATAGATGAGTTGGACTGAAGGGTCTAATTCAGTGCTGTACATCTCTATGACTATGACTCTATGTGATTGTCAGACCATTATCATTAACATGACACTATAGGATACTGATTCAATGGTAACCTCAAAGGAAAATAGGTAAATTCATTATTGGGAACAGATAATTCAGAATACAGAGGAAAGTAACTGGAGTGCTCTTTGAAAAGTCTGGCACCGATTAAATGGACCATGTGGCTTCCTACTGTTGTGTTGTATATTCTATGATTCTATAAAATCTTCTTATGGGTACAAATTTTTCATTTCTTTGGGTAAATGAAAGTTGCATTCAGTTTTCTGGAGGGATTTTCATTTCAAAGCCAAGTGAGATTTCTCACTCCATCTTACCAAAGGTGTTTCATTAAATACCTACCCAGCCACCCTTATATCCAACTGTATTCTCATCTTACACAACATGCCCAGAACAACCTCCCTCGTACCAGGTATCTGCTGAAAGACCAGCATCCCTTTAGAATGCATCATTTTTGAGGAATCGCTGTGCACCTAGGTAAATATTGCCCTGCACCGGCAGCAGAATGGCGTAACAACAACAAAGCCATGTTGCCCACAGGATATAATTGGTATGGGTGACACTCCCTCGCACATGCAACCACATTCTCTCACCCCTAGTTGGTATTTTATAACCAGGCCACACTCTTCATCTGTACTTCGATACATCCTATCTGAAGATCCTCTCTGAGTCCCCACTACTATTCCATCAATGCCCATTGGTCACCTGCAGCTTGTCACTGTCCATTTGGGAACATAATACTGCGTACTGGGCAGTTACTAGGCTCTAGTCGGAAGTGAAGAACATCCAAGCTCATTGTTTCTTGTCACCCAACAGAGAGAGATTTTATTCCAAAGCTGTGCAACTCTAAACAAGTCCATAATCACCAATGTCACTTAGCTCTTAAAGAGACATATATAAAGGGACCAAGAGAACATGCACCAGCTGCACTACATAACAACTAACATAGAGGTAAATATTTGGACAAGTCTAATCATGAGTTTTTATTAGCAACCAGCAAAGGTTGGCACTGGAAAAGCACAGCAGGTCAGGCAGCATCCGAGGAGCAGGAGAGTTAATGTTTCAGGCATAAGCCCTTCATCAGGTCATAAGCTCTACATTCCTGCTCCTCGGGTGCTGCCTGACCTGCTGTGTTTTTCCAGTGCCACACGTTTTGACTCTGACTCTCCAGCATCTGCTGTCCTCATTTTCTCCTAACAAAAGGAACACAAAGGGAATGAATACAGGCTGAAGTTTGCAGCCACAATGTGAAGGAAATGTTGGCATCTTGACTCTAACAGTCTTCTGCACTCAGCTCTCATCTACTGGAACTGCGAGTTAAACATATCCTGTCTGCTTTGTAGCTCTAATGCAGTTGAGTATTGTCATTCACAAAATGAGTTTCTTCCAACCCAATGACTTAAACCTCCTCCTCAGAATACTAATTCCATTCCTTTAGCTGCTTGGCAATTATCACATCACCCTCATAGTCTGCTCCAGTTGTGTGGAATTCAGCATACCAGCACAGGATGTTGTGGCACACTGGCTGGACTATGTATTATATATCATTCTCTCGAACTGATTTTCATTGATTTATAGCACGTTCAGCTTGATAGCTAATGAAATGTGAAGCCACCAACTCAGAAAGCCTGTTATTTCCCATTATGAAACAAGTTACCTTAGACTGGCTAACACACCAGTCTAAAGGACTCATGGAAAATTAACTGTTCTTTAAAAGATATCAGACAGTTCAATAATTTCTTCGTGCGATTATCAGCATTTACCCAGAAATTTGCCTTATTTAGAAAAAAGAAGAGAGAAAAGCAGACTGTAGAACAGACTTAAGAAATTAACACAATGCTTAACATGGTCAGCATACACACTGTGACATCAAATCTTGACAGCAACACAATTCTCAGGAATCTACTTTCATCAACAGTTAATCCTAATCCCCAAACTGGAACACCCAATATACACTTTGATCATGAGAAACTTTGCACCAGCAACTTAAAATTGTAAAGGCAAGCCCAATAAATTTGTACTTATATTCTTTATAAATAGTACAATAGCTATGATCTTGATTGTTGGTGGTTGTGGATTAGACAGTCCTAAATTGTCTAGTATTGTATATTTTGAACTGAATTCTCCAATTAGTATTATTCAGTAAAACTGGGCGACACAGTAGCACAGTGGTTAGCACTGCTACCTCACAGCACCAGAGCCATGGGTTCAATTCCCGCCTCAGGCAACTGTTTGTGTGGAGTTTGCACATTTGCCCTGTGTCTATGTGGGTTTGCTCCAGTTTCTGCCCACAGTCAAAAATATGTAGGGTAGGTGAATTGGCCACGCTAAATAGCCCGTAGTGTTAGTTGTAGGGGGATGGGTTGTTCTTTGGAGGGTCAGAGTGAACTTGTTGGGCCGAAGGGCCTGTTTCCACACTATAAGTAATCTAATAAAAAAAAAGAATCCATTTCAACGAAATCAATTATATTGGCTAATACCAGTATTATTAACATACAGGTTGGAAAATGTAAGTTTGACTTCAAAGCAGTTTCTCTGAAAGTATTTAATTCCTGATTGTAGATATTAAATGCTATCTATTTTCTATCTTTGTATGTTTATAGTGTGTAGAACATTACCCACCAACTGGCCCATTAAAAAATTCTATATTTTCCTTAGAAAAAATTATATTTGGTGATAGATATAAAGACATTAAGAGAACATAAGAACTACAATATGTGGACCAATTAGTATTAATACCATCATACAGAATCCTGAACTGGACAGATGTCTCATAGTACTGATAGTTATGAAATATCATCAAAAGTAAAATTCAGTTGTCAACTGTAATCCATGCTCCACAGACCATGGAGCAAGATGATACATTTTCTGTATGTTAGTCATTTAAGAGTTCGAACAAATGAACTGTTTTGAAACATTTGTTATATTTCTAGAGTTAATTTGATGTCAATCACATGAGATTCTTCTTGGATCGGCTGAGGTGTCAACAAGCTGGTACAAATGGAAGCAAATGCAAGATGAGAAATAAATTTTTCCCACACTGAATATTTAGTGAGTGGAATGCACCTAGAAATGTAGTGGAGGCAAGTTTAATTGAGGCATTCGAGAGGGTTTGGATGTTTATTTAAATAGAAACAATGTGAATGGTTATGGGAAAAGGCAGGAGATTGGCTGTAAGTTAAAGTACGCAGAGAACTGGTGTACATATGATAGGTTGAATGGCCTCATCATGCATCATTATATTTCTGTGATTGTATAATGTAACTTTAAACTGCATGCTTCAAGCAGTGCACCAAAATTATTAGAACAAAACTTTTCAACAATTGCTTTTTTCACATCCACCTAGCCTTGTAATTTGATAATCATCTTCATCCATGTACAAAAGCCATTAAACCTTTTGGAAAGCTTTAATGTTTTATAATTTATTGGAGGTGGACACCATCAATCAAGCAGCGAGCATCCAGGTGGGAAATCTGGTGACTAAAACAGAATGTTGAGCAGAGAGTTAAAACGCTGCTATATTCATAGAAATACAGACTTCTGGGTCTCAACAAAAGCTCTTTGCCTTTTGCTTCTGAACTCTATCCCATTTACATTGCAGACATGTTTTCAGCCTTTCTCAAAATGCAAGCATAATAAAATAAACTAAGAAAAGTAAGAAACTGAAGGAGGTAGAAGGGCAAAGAGGTCTAGGGATTGAGATGAACAATTCATTAAAAGCATCACTGCAGACCAGCAGAATAATTACAAATGTTAAGGAAGCATTAGGATTCATTTTTAGATGCATGGCATTCAAAAGGAGTAAAGTAATGTTTATGGCACGCCTAGACTGCTGTTTAAGTTTTACAACTGGTTCCCTAGCAATGGTCCAAAATTTATTATGATTTCAGCCAAAACACCTCAATATCGTCATTTTCCTTGATGAAGGGGAGGAACTGGCTGCCCTTCTTTATTCAAACTCTACTCCCCTACTCCACCTCACAGATTCCTCTAGAACAAACCACGACAAGCAGACCAAACACAGCCAGAAACCCTAACCACCTTACCATACATCAAAGAAGTTCAAAGTTTGGGAGAAGACAAATTCCCAGCTCGGCGAACAGAACCACAACATCAAAGAAGTTTCAGAAATGACAGCCAGACTACTAAGACCCCTCGGAATCCTAGTAGCACACAAACCCACCAACACTCTCAAAACAAAAACTAACAAACTTAAAAGACCCAGTACAACCCATGGACAAAACCAACGTCATCTACAAAATTCCATGCAAGGACTGCCACAAACACTACGTAGGACAAACAGGAAGAAGGTTAGCCACCAGGATACATGAACATCAGCTAGCCACAAAAAGACATGACCCTCTCTCCCTCGTAGCGCTACACACGGATGAAAAAAACCACCATTTCGACTGGGACAACACATCTATCCTGGGACAGGCTAAGCAAAGATATGCCAGAGAATTCCTAGAGGCCTGGCTCTAAAACTGCTAAGTACAGTCAACATCAATTTGAGGATCTACATGAAAAATCGATAACTATCCTCAGAGATTCACAAACAGATGTGCAGGACATCAATTGTTGCCAATGATATCTGGAATGCACAATAAACATTAATACTAACTAAATTGTCTTCAGTTTGTTTCCATATAGGGACAAAATACTTGAAAAAAAAGGGCCAAGTAACAGCAATCATAATTTCAGGGGAGAGAAGCTAAATTGAGAGATCTTGTGAATGGGCTAAAGATGCAGGCTAACATTTATATATAGTCTTCCAGCAATACAAGTCCTGCTGTGTACCATTTCATGTCCAGGCTAACCATTTGGAGTCCATGTAGTCTCAGAGTGCTTTTTAAAAAATATTCTTTCCTATCCAGAATAGCTAAAGTGGTCCATTACATAATTCTCCAAAGCAGGCGGCCTCCAAAGAGAGGAATTTATAGCTAATTACCCTGCAATCATCATGTCATTAGATATATTCTTTACCAAAAAAAATTCAAGAACTTTGCTTTCTTGCAATTGGCAGTGATCCAATAATACATTGAGCTGTGAGTGGGGTGCTAGAAAAGCACAGCAAGTCAGGCAGCATCCGAGGAGCAGGAGAATCAACGTTTCAAGCAAGAGCCCTTCATCAGGAATAAGGCTTGTGGGCCAAGGGGGTGGAGAGACAAATGGGAGGGGGTGGGGCTGAGGGGAAGGTAACCGAGAGTGCAATAGGTAGATGAAGTTGGGGGTAATGGTGATAGGTCAGAGAGGAGGGTGGAGCAGATAGGTGGGAAGGGTTCACTGTGTTCTCTAGATTTCGGGGAAATCATAGTGGAAAAATATCCAGCAGGAAAGAGGGCCATTAATGTACTTTTCTACCCCTCAGTACCTATCCCATTGTTTCTTCCTTTCATTATAAAGACTCCTTGATTTTGTGAAGAGTCTCATAGTTGTAAATACCATTTGATTAGGAGAGGATGGAAATTGTTTGCATTTTGAGGCCAACGCTGCTGCATGTTCCCGTTTGGGTGAGATGATTTCTGCCAGTTTCTATTTTGAGCACTTCACTCGAAAATGTCCTTTGATATCTGGTGGGACAGCAAAAACGATTAGGATTGCAAGTAACCATTGAGAATTTCTGTCAGTTAGTAAACCAAGCAAGTTTTGCATCTCTGATGACTGTGGCAAAGGGAGAATCTCAAACATGCATTACCAGAATTTCCTTCAGCAATCACTTACCGTCACTTTCAGCCAGCAAACTAACCCCTGGGGATGACTGGGTCATGAGAAAGCATTACCAATGTAATCTCTGAGTACTCTTCAAGCTCATTTCCCACTGATTGCCACTCTAAGGAGTGACAGATGGTGGAAAGCACTAGGAAAAACACATCCAATTAAATAAAAACGTACATTGCATTGTTATTGTTCTTATGAGCATCCCCTATCCTCAAGCTTTAACTGTGTATTTATAAATAAATCATAAACATATGCCATGACTGTAATATAGGAATGTAGAAACAGATATAGACCATTTAGCTCCTCGAGTCTGATTCCACTATTCAAGACTGTAGTTGATCATCATTCTCAACGCCATCTTCCAGCGCTATCCCCATATCCCTTAATATAATTAATCACTGAATAGCTATCTATCTCTGTCCTGAACTCACACAATGACACAACCCACTATGATGGTGTATTTCAAGAAACTAACATAAGTTATGTGCATCATCATCTGGTCAAGATTAAGGCTGGTTTCAATCAATGTGACCCAGTGGCCTCAAATGTTAAATCCATTTCATTGCACCACTGCTGAGATTTTTGGCAATGTCAAGCAATATCTACGATGCCAACAGTCCCGACTGCAATAACGATGCCAAATGGCATCAAAGTTTGAATGGAATTTTAAACATCTTCATGCTATGATTGGTTAATGGCTGCTTGTTAACAGCTGCTGTTTGCAGGTGACAAGAGTTCCAGCCATCTCTCAGATAAAGACTGAAAGATGTTGAAAGGTTGGCCGGTGGGCCTTAAAAGAGATGATAAGAATCAATGCAGAATTCTTCAGAGGAAGCAGCAAGAGAAAAGAAGGCTCCTGCTGATTTTATCGTGAATGAATGGCATGGACATCAAAAAAAATTAACCAAGAGATTGTTGACCTGATAACTGCCCAGTGATAAGACAGCCCAAAGGGACTGTGTTGAAGATTTTGCTGAAAAATTCAATTTATTCAAGAGTACAGTTCAATCAGACAAGCACGTTTGAAGCACAGTTTGTGCCTGTCCATGTTTCTAAAGTAAATAACACATGTAGTGCAAACATGAACGATATATTGTTACTCGAACAGCTCAACTCAGCTCCACAAAAGCAAAACACTCATAATTATCATTGGAAGCTTCAGTTTACTACACTTTTTCCAACGATGATTATGATAAACTTTCACATTGCTCTGATTTCTTTTCCTCAAAAGTAGCTATTAATTTTCATCTACAATTTTCAACTTAGAAAACTCCAGCTTATTCACCAAGTGTACTCTTCAGAGTCAAAAGGTGAACTCACAAGATGTCCCATTGTCCTTGCTGAAGTGTGCTTAATTGGCTTAAAACAAGAGAAAAAATTCTGCATCATAACCCAGCTACAACACAACATGGATACATCTTGATTCCTCAATTCCTTATTCATTAGTGAGGAACTTGCATCTTATCAATTTACATCAACTGTCTTGTAATATGTTAGCAAGCTCAAGAAAGAATCAAACACAAAACATAAGGGTAATCTTCAACTTCTATCTCTTAATTTAAATCCAACAAATGGAACTAAGTTTCCATCTGTCCACAGTTGTGAATATTCCAATTTAAAACTACTTTTAACCAACATGTTTGCAGAGGCCTTAGTGATGATTAGTTTTTAATATAAATCCTCTCAATGTCGAACATTAAAACAACATAGTACCTGGGTCAGAAAAAGATAGTGTTTCAAAACGAAAAACTAATCAATGTGGACTTTAGTTTGTTATATAAAACTAATAATACAACATTGCTAATGAAATTTGATGAAAACCTATAGAATTCACTGTGTTTATAAATATCTTGTATCATTTTCTTCCAATGTGACAATTACTGAAAATATATCTGGGTGGGAAGTAATTTGACACCAATATCTTTAGTACCCACAAATCTATTTGGTTTTGTGATATTAAAACAGAAATTTTATAAATTTAATTTAAAGTGGCTCGGTCTTTATTTCTGTGTTATTTGCACTCCAAACTCTCAGTCAGAATGCCATTAAACAGCAGTCCAGCAGAATTGGAATTAACATCTGTATTTTTAATCCTGAGCTGAGGATTTCAGTTCCCTTCTGAGGAATTTTTAGGCAAAACTGAGTCAATACGCAGAAAATTGAAATTAAGAAATTAACTGCTACAATAAGCAAACAAAGTAGACTGATGTTTTAAAGACTTCGTTTAATTTTGGGAATACAATTCTGGTTAACATCTTTTTTCAATGTTTGATATTCTTTTTAAGCAAAATATGATGGGAAAGATCTTGTGTCTTTAATCTCTTTGTGAAATCAATGAAGCAAAAAGAAAGAACAATATCAGTGAACTTTACAAATTTTCTTCCACGCTCAGAAACAAATTACCTTCAAGATTAATTTAGAAGTTGTATAATGTGTTTTTAAGGGAGTTCTCAGTGATAGTGAGTTCAATTTTCTCATCAGCATGCACTCAATTTCCAATTGTGATGTTACAAGCTTTTTCCTCTTTCTATTCCATAATGATCCAAAATATCACTAAAGGATGACTGTCATGAATAATTAACCCATCTAATAATGGAGAAATACGCCAATCACAAAAACCTAGTTGCAGTTTTAAAATTACTTTTTTAAAAAAATGCTGGACTATTTAATAATGATCACTTCATACAAATCATTTTTACGAAAGATATAGCACAAGTTAACCCAATGAGTTTAGTGAGTGATGAACAAAAGTCTTCCTGTTATTCCCTCTGCATACATTCTGCACCTTCAAGCAGTTCATCAAGACACCTGGATATTTAATTATACATCAATAGAACTCACATAAAATAAGAGCTGCTGAATTATAAATGTTTAAGCTGTGAAACCTTTGTCATTTGCGAAGATCTGCAGATTCTTCTAATACCATGCTGACTGGATGGAGACTTAGAAATAAAAGCAACTCATTTCGAAAACATTGAAATACAATATGTTAACAATTGCCTTCAGTTTCTGACCTCTTCCAACGAAATACATTTTTTTCTTCCTACACCCCAATATTACAAATGTCAGTTGCTTGATCAGACTTGTAGTTGGAGTATTGCAAGAGAGTTTGGTGATGATGTCTAGTTAGGTTGAGTCTGGGGGATATTGTGGTGTCAGGTGAAGAGTCATAGGGCAGTGGAGAGTTGGAGGGTTGGGGGATTATCTCGTGGATTTTGTCTTGGGTTGTGGAACTAAGTTGGGGGCACCTTAATTAGAAGAGTCAAGGAGACAGTTGGAGGAAGCGTTTATCAGTTACTTTGTTACCCTGGAATTGGGCATGGTTTCTATCTTTGCACCTTTTCCTGACTTTTCCAGGGAAGTAAGTGGGACCGGTCTGAAAGTTTTATCTGTAACTGAGTCTGAGGCTGTTTTGAAGGTTCCCAGGGAGAAGGAGAACTGACTGTAAGGAATTAAAAGTGGACAACTCCCATGGAGTCAGAGTGTTAGGACTCATGTGGAGTTCCAATATGTATCTCTAATCCAATTATTTGGAGATTGGACTATCTGCACTAACATATGTCATAAATAGAATGTGTGCATCTACAATATGTTCTAAGAAGACATTCCATCTGTAACAAGCAGAGAGCAGCAGTGAGGAGTGATTGAGGAGGATTTTGAGGAAAGTTGGCTGGCTCACTATGACTGCAAAAGGGATCACAGAGGACTCATTGCCAAAAGACCTGCAGGATGGGCAAGGCTATGATCATTGGTGCATTTTTGGCCTTACCAAGAAGGGAGTTGTGCTGGATCTACTCCGAAAATATGAGGCAGCCCAAGTGGAGAATGTAGGGAAGCATTTGGGAAATAGTGATCATAATATAATAAGGTATAATATCAAGCTTCAAAAGCACAAATCTCAGTCAATTATTAGGATTCCAGACTGGAAAAGGGAAAATTTTAGGGTCTTAAAGTAGAACTGAAGCAGAATGATTGGAAATGCATTTTGGTGAATAAAACAATGGATAAAAAAATAGGAGAATTTCAAAAGAGAGATGAATAGGGTGCAAACTAGGTATATACTAGTGAGAAATAAATACAGGATATCCAAAGTTAGAGTGTATTGGATGACTAAGAATATTGATGACAAAATAAGGGTGAGAAAGGAGACACATGATGCGTTCTGGAATAATAATAGCAATAGAAATCAGGAAGAAAATCTCAAATGCAAGAGAGAGGCTCGGGCTGGAATAACGAAGGTTAAGAGGAAGCATGAGGATCTGAAACAAAAAAGAGAAATTGCTGGAGAAACTCAGCAGATTTGGCAGAGCAGGCAGCAAGTCCTGGAACAGTGTGAGGGGAGCAAATCCTAGAGCAGCGGGGGCAGCAGCCCCTGGAGCAGCACGTATGAAAGCAGCCCCAGAACAGTGTGGGCAGTGAATCCTGGGCAAAGATCCACACAGAAGAGGCCTGAAACTTATCTTGGAGCAGCCAAGAGCAAGTATGGAACGATCTGGGGCTTGGAAAAGGGCAGGGCTGGCTGTTGGACTGGGGTCTACCATGGGTAGTCAGACCACGTGCAGAGGCCCTGCACTGAGCTGCTACACTGTGATGTCTATTTGAAATTTTCCAACTCACGGTATGATCAACTCTTTAACAATGTCTCATTTCTAAATTATTTATTTAAATTCTGTAAAGTAATGCAACAACTTTTTACTCCTCTGTTGTATCCAAGATTTGTACCTTGGCACTTGTACCTAAAATGGCACTATAAGAAGGCAGACATTGTAAAAGTTTTTCACTTAAGGGCAGCACAGTGGCTCAGTGGTTAGCACTGCTGCCTGACAGAACCAGGGACCCAGGTTTGATTCCAGCCTTGGGTGACTGAGTGGAGTTTGAACATTCTCCCCCTCTCTGTGTGGGTTTCCTTCAGATGCTCTGCTTTCCTCCCACAATCCAAAGATGTGCAGGTCAGGTGGATTGGCCATGATAAATTGTCCATAGTGTTAGGTGCATTAGTCAGAGGGAAATGGGATTGGGTGGGTTACTCTTTGGAGGATCAGTGTGCACTTGTTGAGCCAAATGGCCTGTTTCCACATTGTAGGGGAATCTAATCTAATCTAAACACCAGGTTATATGCCCAACAGGTTTATTAAAAAAGAAAATAAAAGTTTTTCACTATACTACTACAATAGATTAAATGTGACATTAAAGGGTATTCTATTCTGTCACATCGGATGCAATGAAAGCAGAGTTAATGTTTTGAGTCTGAACTGTTAGTAGCTAGGAATACTTGGTATATATGTTGAAGCTGAAGTTGAGAAGAGGTGGATGGGATGAAGTGGGAGAAATGAGTGGATAAATGGAAATGGAACCCAGAGAGAGAGAGAGAGAAAGATGAAAGGGGAAAATATATAATGAGATTATGGATGGCAGGTCAGGACAGAAGAATAGCTGAAGAAGTGATAATAAGAGTTAAGAATAGAAGAAAATGGGTGAGCTGTACTGAATGCAACCCATATAATGTGATAATGTGCTGAAGTGTACATAAGAATGGGTGGACTGTGCCAAAAGCAACCCATGCCATAACAAGACTGGGGATGTGGTGGTTAAAAAATAGGAAAGGATGTAATTACACCATGAAGTTATTGAACTCAATGCTGAGTCCTAGAGACTTCAGGGTCCACAAGCAGGAAATTAGATACTGTTCTTCAAGCTCATGTTGAGGCTGCAGATGGCCCAAGACAGAGATGTTGGCCAGGAAACGTGGTGGTGTGTTGAAGTGGCAGATAACATGAAGTTCAAGGTCTTTTTTGAGGACAGAACATAAATATTCTGCAAAGTGGTCACCCAGTCTGACCAGTTTCATCTCCCCAGTGGAAAGGAGACCACATTGTGGACAGCTAATACAGTAGACTAAATTGAGTGAAGTTCAGGTAAATCGTTGCTTCCCTTGGAGGGTGCGTCTGGTGCCTTGGATAGTGAGCAGGGAGGAGATAAACGGTCAGGTGCCACACCTTCTGCAATTGCACGGGAAGGTACTGTGGAGTCTGAGGAGATGCTGGGAGCACAGAAGGAATGTCTCAGAGTGTCGTCGAGGGAAGAGCCCCTGCGGAAGGCTGACATGGGAGAGGAGAGGATTATGTGTCTGGTTGTGACATCCTGTTGGAGGTGACAGAAATGGTGGGTTACAATCCTTTAGTAGCAAAGGCTAGTGGGGTGGTAATTGACGAACGGGTGATCCTTTCATTGCTGTGGGAAGGGAGGGAAGATGTGAGGGCAGAAGTGCGAGAGATACGTAGAACATATTTAAGAGCTCTGTCAACCAAAGTAATGAGGATTGCTCAGTTGAGGACAGAGGGGGACATTTATATGCCCCCCTGTGGAATGTGGCATTACCAGAAAAGATATAACAGAAATGGAGAAACTAAGAGAGTAAGGTAGAGCACTTACAGGTAGAAGGTTGCATTGTCAAGGTAACTGTGGGAGTTGGTGGATTTGTAGTGGATATCGGAGGCCAGCCTATCCCCAGAAATGGAAACAAAATGGGAAGGAAGGAGTCCAAAATAGACCAGGTGAAAGTGAGAGCAAGGTAGAAACTGGAAATGGAATTGATAATTTTTTTCAATTCCAAACGAGAAACAAGCAGAATCAATGATGTCATTGATATACCAATGTTTTGTTTTATTTTTTATTAACATGAGGATAGGATGGAGACTGCACTAAAGCAAATAGTAAAATATTCTTCAGACATATTAATAGTGAATGATTAGTGAAGGATACAGTGGCACTCATCAGGAACAAGCAGGGTAAGTTGCTCATGAAGCAAAAGGTGTGGCAGAGGTACTAAATGAATACTTTGCTTCTGTCTTTACAAAATTTGAAGATGGTGACAATGACACTGCTGAAAATGTGGTGATTGAGTAGCTAAGCAGTACAGTGACAAATGAAGAAGAGGTGTTAAAAAGGCTGACAGCACTCCACGTAGAGAAGTCGCCAAGCCCCGATGAGATAAGTTGTAGATCGTTGAAAGAAGTAAGGGACCAAACTGTGGAGCCATTGACAGCAATGTTCCAGGCCTCTCTGAACACAGGATTAATCCCAGGGGACTGGAGGATTGAAAACTGTGACACCATTATTCAAGAAAGGAGCAATCTACACTCCTGTCAGCTTGATGTTAATAGTGAGAAAACTGGTGGAGGTCATTATTTGCAACAAGGTAAAACTTAGAGAAAAATAAGTTAATATTTGACTGTCGACATAGCTTTACAGGACAAGTCATGTCTGACCAATTTAATTGACTTTTTTGATAAGGTGACACAGACTGTGGATGAGGGTAGTGCTGTGGATGTTGTACATTTGGACTTTCAGAAAGCATTTGATACGATGCCACGTGACAAGTTGATTAACAATTTAGAGACATTTGGGATTAATGGGTCCTTGGCAGCATGGATTGGGAGTTGCGAAAAGATAGGAGACAGAGAGTAGGTATAGATGGGCATTTCTCTGATTGATGACAAGTTGAAAGTGGTGTTCCCCAAGGATCAATGTTGGGATCTTGCTTTTTCTAATCTATGTGAATTATTTGAAGATGGATATTGAGGGAGAAATCATTAAATTTGCATGTGATACTAAGCTGGGAAGAATAATGAATTTGTGAGGATGACACTGATTAGCCTTCAGAGGGACATTTACAAATTGGCCAAATGGGCAGACACCTGGAGGATGAATTTCAATGCCCAGAAATGTCAGGTAATGCGTCTTGTTAGAAAAACCAGAGAGAGGTAATACATGCTTAATAGTGCAGCTTTGAGGGGAGTGCTGGAACAGAGGAACTTTGGGGTTTGTGTGTATAATTCTCTGAAGGTGGCCAAGCAAGTTGAACATTTGTTAGGAAGGCTCAGAGGATCCTTGGGTTTATAAAAAGAGACAGACTATAAAAGCAAGGAATCAATTCTACAACTCTACAAATCATTGGTCAGACCATTTTTGAAGTATTCTGTTCCGTTCTGAGTACCTGATTTAAGGAAGGAGACGGTCCAAGGGAAATTTACTAGAATGATACCGGGAATGATAGATTTTAGATACAAAGAAAGATTAGAGAAATTGGGCTATTGTCCTTTGAGCAGAGAAGATTAAAAGCTGACTTAATTGAGGTTTTCAAAACCATCAACAATTTTGACAGATTAAAGAAGGATATCCTGTTTCCACAAGTTGGTATGTTAGTAACTAGGTGTCACAATTTCAAGACTGACAGCAAGACAGCAAGGACTGAGATGAGGGGAACTTCTGTACTTGGAGAGTTTATATAATTTGGAATGTGTTGCCTGGGAGAGTGTGGAGGTGGATTCCATGGGAAGCTTCAAAACAGATTTGGAGATACATTTGAAAGTGACGAGTTTTTATGGCTAAGGACAGAGGGCTAGAGAATGGGATAAGCTGGGTCACTCATTCAAGAGCTGGTAGAGACATGATGGATCAAATGGCCTCTGTCTGTACATTCTACTATTCAATGATTCTATGAAATTTAATTAGAGAGAAAACAAGGCTAAGACTAACTGAATATGATATGCATCCAACAAGCAGTCCTCATGCTATAACACACTCAGAACTCCTTAGCCCTTGCATTTAATCAGCAGGTTGGGACTTTAGATAAATAGTTTTTCCTCAGTGGAAATGATAGCTATGCTGGGATTTCAGCCACACACTCCCCGTATACTTTGTCAAACATCTTTATTATTGTTACTGCTACTGAGTTCAAGAAAAGGACCCTCACATTTTACAATATGGAAGTCTTTTTCTCATTTATTATTTTTAATATTTTTATACTGCAGACTCTGGCTTAAGTCATAAGCATGTAAAACAATTATCAAACAGTGCCTCAGGGTTCAAATAGCTACACACTGCTTGACCTTCAATCTCACGCTTAATGAACCCACCCAGACCTCTCAAATATATTGCAGCCTTGTAGCATACACAACAACTACCCCCACACCTCTCCACCCCACCAGATATCAGAAATTCTAACATCGCTATTTCTCTTCATTTATGATGAAGAGTTGAAACGATGCTTTCATTTTAAATGTTAAGCTTTGGAGCATCAAAAAGTTAGTTTTTTAATAAAAGACTTGTCTGTATTGAGCAAATACTAAGGAGCTACAAGACCAAAAACTATTTTATTTTGTGCCATATATCACAGTCACCAGTGTCTATCAATCTTCATTGACGCACAATGCAATATTTTCTGTAATTAACATTTTATTACTTTTTGTTTTCATTATAAAGTTTCCCCTGATGGGGCTCACATATAAAGTTCTGTTCAGTGCAGGTGAAGTTTCTAATTACAATCAGGCTTGTGGCAAATGCAATAACGCTTCACATATGTTCACCTTCTACATAGCTAATTTTCAGATCATGCTCTCATTTACATTGTAATACATAATATATGCATAAAAGCAAAGAAAATTCTAGAATATTTGAGCTTTTTACTTTAAAACTCAGCTTCAAAGTGCAATTATGTTCGCCAAAGAGGAACATTATAATTTAATTGCAAATGATGTAATGCTCCATTATTCAAACTTGGAAAAGATAATTCAACTCAGAGAAAGAAAATCATGTAAGTTATAATAATTCAGCTTACAATAATTAAACGTATGGACATTTCCCTGAGGGCAATTTAAAAACCTCAGAGAACTGATAAGACACCGCTGGGTTAAATTCTATTTTATGCTGCAGTTGAATGTACAGAACTGAGCTATAAGTAATGTCTTATCAATTATGTCAAATACTCCCATGCATTATTTATTCAATCTCCTGTATATGTGCACGCATTTCAAATGTCTGCATAAATCAGATAGAGTTGTCTCATGTGATGAATATTATTTATTTTTCATGTTCCATTCAGACCAAATTCATTCTCTGCTAATGGACTTGTGACATTTCTGTGTCACTGTTATGTGCAGAATAAATAAGAAAAGTATACACATATCTCAATTACAAATGCACTTCAAATACACCGGGCCAAATCTTAAGACAATGATATATATCAGAATGAATTTAATGCAAACATACTTCCTTGTATGAAAAACAGAGTTCAAACACTTCAAACTTTTTTGTGAATGTAGCTTGGATGCTATCCATATTCCCTTTAGAAAGAGTTATATAGCTATTAAAATGTGACTGAAAACTCCAAATTGGAAGGCTCTAACTTGCTTTTTCGTATTTTTTTAATGTTGAGTCAATGTTTTTTTAATGTTGTACAGGTTTAGCTTGTGAACAGATAAAAACCCATTCAAAGGACATCAAGTCACTTCTAATGAAGTAAGAGTTGTTCAGAAAGAGTTAATGGACTGGCTAGTTTGCGTTTGTTACATGGAATCAAAATGGGTATGCTACATGCTAATCTGAATCAATGTAAGCAAACCAAAGCCCTACCCAAGATTAGATTACTTCTTAGATTAGATTACCTGCAGTGTAGAAACACGCCCTTCAGCCCAACCAGTCCACACCAACCCTCCAAGGAGTAAACTACCTAAACCCATTTGCCTCTGACTAATGCACCTGACACAATGGGCAATTTAGTGTGGCCAGTTCATCTGACCTGCACATCTTTGGATTGTAGGAGGAAATCAGAGCACCCAAAAGAGACCCACACAGACGTGGGGAGAATGTACAAACTCCACACAGACAGTCATCTGAGGTTGGAATTGAACCTGGGACAGTGGTGCTGTGAGGCAACAGTGCTAACCACTGAGCCACCATGCTTCCAATAAAGGTTATGCATTTTGGTCAGAACACTAAAATGTAACATAAAAAATGTGATCCAGTTCTAAGGAGTGTGCAGGAGCAGAGGGACCTGGATGTATAATGTGCAGATTATTGAAGTTGGCTGGACAGATGACAAGAGCAGTTAATAAATCATGCAACATCCTTTATTGTGAGTGGCATAGGGTACAAGAGTAGAGGGGTGTTGTTGAACTTGTCCAAGACACTTGTTAGTTTTCAGTTGAAATATTGTGCATTTTTGTGCATGCCACAATGTAGGAAAGATGCAAATGCATTGGAAAGCGTGCAAAAGTGATTTACAAGAATGCCTCCAGGAATTAGAAACTTCCGTTTTGAGGATCGATTGAAAATGTTGGGCTGTTCTATTTGGAGAAGAAGAAGACGGGAAGGAGATTTCCTAGAGATTTCCAAACCATGAGTGAAGGAAGTAGAGAGAAGCTGTCCCAGATCGGAAAAGGAGGAGGGAATGGATTTAAACTGATGTGCAAAGGAAGCAAGGGTGATGTGAGAAATAAAGCCCTTTCACACAGCAAGTACTGTTGGAGTGTACTCTCTGGAGATGTAGTGGAGGTGAGTTCAGTTGAGGAATTTAGGAGGGCATTAGATGATTGCTTGGTGAGAGGTGGTGTGCTGGGATACAGAGAAAAGGCAGGAGATTGGCATGAGGAAAAAGAACCGGTCCAGGTATGCTGCACCGGATGGCTTCTTTCTGTAATGGAACAATTCTGTAATTCTGTTCCCTTTTCTGGCTAAGATTCTTTTGAAAATGAGCATCTTTGTTGAGATTTTGGCTATCAGTTCTAATATCTCTTACATGGCTGTCAAATTTTGTTTGAAAACACACCTGTGAAATGCCTTGAGATGTTTATGTTTAGGGCATTTACCCAGGAAAAGGACATGGAAGATATAGAACGTAAGGAGATACATGGTGACATCTTGAAGAATGTCCATATTACAGAGGAGGAAGTGCTGGATGTCTTGAAACACATAAAAGTATATACACCCTCAGGACTTGATCAGGTATACCCTAGAACTCTGGGGGAAGCTAAGGAAGTGATTGCTGGGCCCCTTGCTGAGATATTTGTATCATCGATAGTCACAGGTGAGGTGCCAGAAAACTGGTGGTTGGCTAATGTGGTGCAACTGTTTAAGAAGGGTGGTAAAGACAAGCCGGGGAACTATAGACCAGGAGCCTGACGTCAGCGGTGGGCAAGTTGTTGGAGGGAATACTGAGGGACAGGATGTACACGTATTTGGAAAGGAAAAGACTGATTAGGGATAGTCAACATGGCTTTGTGCATGGGAAATCAATTCTCACAAACTTGATTGAGTTTTTTGAAGAAATAACAAAGAGGATTGATGAGGGCAGAGCAGTAGACGTGATCTATATGGACTTCAGGAAGGCATTTGATAAGGTTCCCCATGGGAGACTGGTTAGCAAGGTTAGACCTCACGGAATACAGGGAGAACTAAACATTTGGATACAGAACTGGCTCAAAGGTAGAAGACAGAGGGTGGTGATGGAGGGTTGTTTTTCAGACTGGAGGCCTGAGACCAGTGGTGTGCCACATGGATCAGTGCTGGGTTCACTGCTTTTCATCATTATTATAAATGATTTGGATGTGAGCATAAGTGGTATAGTTAGTAGTTTGCAGATGATAGCAAAATTGGAGGTGTGGGGGACAGCGAAGAGGGTTACCTCAGATTGCAACAGGATCTGGACCAGATGGGCCAATGGGCTGAGAAGTGGCAGATGGAGTTTAATTTAGGTAGATACAAGGTGCTGCATTTTGGGAAAGCAAATCTTAGCAGGACTTATACACTTAATGGTAAGGTCCTTAATGGTAAGGAAGTGTTGCTGAACAAAGAGACCTTGGAGTACAGGTTCATAACTCCTTGAAAGTAGAGTCATAGGTAGATAAGATGGTGGAGAAGGAGTTTGGTATGCTTTCCTTTACTAGTCAAAATATTGAGGACAGGAGTTGGGAGGTCATGTTGTGGCTGTCCAGGACACTTTTGGAATATTGCATACAATTCTGGTCTCCTTCCTCGCAGAAAGATGTTGTGAAACTTGAAAGGGTTCAGAAAAGATTTACAAGGATGCTACCAGGATTGGAGGATTTGAGCTATAGGGAGAGGTTGAATAGGCTGGGGCTGTTTTCCCTGGAGTGTTAGAAGCTGAGGCGTGACCTTATAGAGATTTATAAATCATGAGGTGAATGGATAGGGTAAATAGACAAGGTCTTTTCCCTGGGGTCGGGAAGTCCATAACTAGAGAATATAGGTTCAGGGTGAGAGGGGAAAGATATAAAAGAGATCTAAGGGGCAACTTACTCACGAAGAGGGTGGTGCGTGTATGGAATGGGCTGCCAAAGGAAGTGGTGGAGGCTAGTACAATTGTAACATGTAAAAGGCATCTAGATAGGTATATGAATAGGAAGGGTTTGGAGAGATATGGGCTGTGTGATGGCAAGTGGGACTAGATGGGTTGGGATATCTGATCGGCATGGACAAGTTGGACTGAAGTATCTGTTTCCATACTGTACATCTCTATGACTCTGTGACTAGATATAAATGTGAGTTGGTTTTTTTGTTGAATATAAATGTTTAATCTTCTTGCTCTCTTTGTTAGCTATTGTGAGGTACCTAATGCCAGCATCAGTCACCTATAAGTCATGGACAAAACTATCCTTCCCCTTCTTTCCAGAGTTCCAAAGTTGGTTGTTCACACTCACGCGGTGTTGCAACAACATGTTTTATTTCCTGACTCCATCCTTCTGACATCACTGAGAAATATTGCCAATTTAGCACCAAAGAAAACCATTTCTGCTGTCATTTAGCCTGTTACTGTATGATGTGTTGGGAAACCAGTCGAAACACACTACCATGCCAGCAAATGTGCACAGAGGGACATGTGTTGGTTTTCCATTTATTCATATCTTAGCAGGGAATTAAGCACAAAGAGTAGCCAGGGTGAGTTGTAGTAAGGCATAATTGAGGTACAAAATGTTGCAAATATTTATTCGATTTCAAAAACTTTTAAATGTTTTAAATATACAGACGGAATCTGTGACTTCAAAGCACCAGAAGTAATTCACAGGCAAAGCAATATTGGAGAACTACAATCCATGAGATATTTCACTTTCATAATCGCTTCCTGTTGTGGCATACCATGTTACAGTCTATTTTATTGTGGGAATGATTTAATCATTAATGAAATATGGGCTAACAATTATTGTCCATTACAAACAGCCCTTGACAAAGTCATGACGAATTAACTCCTTGAACTGCTATCGTCATATAGTTACACCCACAGCTCTGCTCCAATGGGAATTCTAGGGTTTTGACACAGTATTAAGGCAAGGTTAGGATAGTGTGTAGTGTGAGGAGGAACAGTCAGGTGGTGATATTCTGATGTGCATGCCGCCTTTGATCTTCCAGCTCTGGATGTTTCGTGTTTCGAAGATATCATCCAAGGAGGCTGAGCACGGAAGCCTTAGTGGGGTGGGGAGGCACGTATTCACTTATGCCAGCTTCCCACGAGTGTGAAAGTGAGAAACAGTTGTTTGCACTGAATTCTACCAGTATGGTGGAGTGCACTTCTGATGGACAGATCAGAATTGGCAGAACCACGAGGGGGAAATTATGGTTGTCATTCTCTATCAGAGTTGCAGCGAAGGGAGTCTCATCATTATTCACCTGCCTGCATCTCTCCTGACGATAAGCATTTCCTTTTGAGGGAAGGTTTCAGTCCTTTGTTAATTATTTTTGATGGATCATGTCAACTCATTTGGATCAAATTTACTTAACTTCATGAATCCAAAATAATCCAATTCAAGCTATTTTGCATTTCCATTCAATTTTGATCTCACTCCCAAGAGTTGACGTGTTGAAGCATCTGTTCTTGATTTGCCACAGGCCTTGGGGCATCACGGTGTATGCCAGGTTGGCTGAAAGTGCCCTGAAACAATCCCAAGTGAAGTGGAAGATGGAATTATCTTTTGTTTTCCACTCTGTTAGAACATTCTTCTCTTTGAATAAGATGCCATTTATGAGATTCATTGTGACAAACTTCTGAAGTTGCATGTTAAGTGTAAAGTATTGTTCCGCCTCTTTATGATTTGGGGTATTACCTAATTATTAGCATATTCTATCATCTTTCTCTTAGCCAATAATAGAGTGCAAGTACAGGCTGGTGTCTTGCTTGAAAACTATTTCAGAAAAAAACAATGGTAAACCCTTTGGCAAGCTGCTACAATGGCCACTTGCCATAAGTGTAATCCTAGGAGTTACCAATCTCAATTTGAAGTTCTGGTTTGATTTATATAAAGTTGTACATCCTTATAGCTTCAATTCTAGCAAAGTTATTCTGGAGATTCTGTTCAAGAATGGTTACCAGATTAAAAGATTAACTTTTATTTCTTGGTTTACTGTGATGAGATGATAGTGCTTTTGTTGCCATTCAAGCTATAAAAATAAGTGTTAGATGAAAACGTCCTGACCTCAAGTTCTGCAAACAAAAAAGATTATCTACTTTAAGTTTCTTTTCATGTGTGATCTTATTTTCCATCAGAAATGAATGTCAATTTATGAACCTATTGACCTAAAAGCTGGGGTTCTATGTCACTGTACTGAGCTTTTAGTGATTAATCCAGGTATTGGTTTCTCTATTTCTCTATTTCTCAGAACTTGTATTGAAATATTGCTGTTGAAGTGAATGGTAAAATAACTCAGGTGAGACGTAAAACAGGCCACTGATTCGCAGCTGCTATTTTATCCCTCATAAGTTCAAGTTATTTCTTTCACCAACGATCAACTGGATGATAATTTTTGATCATCAAAATCCTTATGTCATGCATGCAGTTTATTGGTGTGGTGAGGAGCTTTTGTGTCAATGGAGAGGATGCGAGGTTCCACTGACAGTTGCCAGCAATAGAGTTTGGTGGCTGTCAGACTGAGCCTTGTACCATAATTTCCCCCATGTTGTTCGATCTCTTCCAGCTCACCTTGAATCAAGCTTTTTTTTGTTCAAGTTTAGACCAGTCCAGACTTAGATTTTGATTAACACATGGATTCACAGTAGAATTTGAAGTTAAATTGTGACTTAACGAATAAAGTAAGAATACCTAATAATTAGGTGTAACGAAGTGCTCTGAAATCAGATTGCAAATCAAATTCATTCTCCAAACTTGCATCTAATTTCCATTGCTATTGCATGCAAAGTTATTTTAAAAATGAAAAGGGTTGAAATTAAACAATTAATAAATAATGTTACTGCAAATTCAATCATATGACTAAGGCATAAAGTACATGTATGCTTTAATAGTGAAAATAAATGCAAAAAGACAGAGAACGAGTTAAACTGCAGTATATGTTTTCTTCAGTAAACTTTATTGATCTTCCATCAACCCAAGATGAATCAAACTCTTGATTACAATTGAAAAGTGAGAGGTTATCAATGAATGAATTACTCTAAAAATTACAGAGTATTTAATTCAAGTAGTTACACAAAAATGGATGCAGCAAAAAAAGTCCAGATTAAAGTATTTTGGCTTTGTTGCAATCCACAAAGTGTCAGGAAAACTTATCCTACAACTATGAGCACAACTGAACACAGTAGCAGGTAACATGGGGCCCACAAATGAAAATACTGGCCTCTCTGATTGTTATGACTAGACAGAGAATCATACTGAACAGATTAGCCTGGTGATGACTCTGAACACCTACTGTTAGGAATGGCATCATGTGGTAATACATTGGACCATTTCTCCAGGAAGATGGTGGGCGGGGTAACAATCCCCAGTGGTGGTTTGCTTCGCAATATATCTGCAATAAAAATATTGCTGTCAAGACCAAAAAGTGGTGTTGGAAGTGATAACATTTATGTCAGAATGAAAAATGAACTGGTCTAAAGGTCTTATTACAGAACGGCTAAGTATCAAGAAGCACTAATTTTAGTGTTTGACAGGATTGATGTCATAATGGCTCACCACTTCAATTCTTTTTATAGAAAAGATGACCAAAGTATTAGCTATTTATTTTCCTATCCAATATTAAATATCAACAAGGAGTAATAGTGCCATGGCATCGTTTCAATTCGTATGTTGCCTCAGATTTCTTTAAAAGAATTCTTTATAACAATAACTTTAAAACAATAATGATTTTAAAATCACACAGTAATACAGCACAGAAACAGAGCCTCCGGTCCAACTCATCCATACCGACCAGGTTTACCAAACTGAACTTGTCCCATTGCCTGCATTTGGCCCATATCCCCCATGAAGATTCCTATTCATGTACCTGTTCAAATGTCATTTAAATGTTGCAACTGTATCTGCATCTACCACTTTCTCTGGCAGTTCAATGAAAACATTGCAAGCTGTGTTTTTCTCTCCACAGATGTTGCCAGACCTACTGAGGTTCTCCAGTGCTTTGTTCATTTCAGATTTCTAGCAGTCGCAGATGTGTAATCATCCAATTCACTCCTGCCACAACTCCTCCCCCTACTCCACCTTTATCCTTATTGTTAATCAACTATCAGTTCCCCTGTTGAGAGCTCATTCAACTGAAACTTTTATTTCCTCACTCCACAGATGCAGTTTGACCGAAACAATTTCAGCATTTCCTGTTTTATTTCTAGTTTACAGTATTTGCAGTACTTAGTTTTCTTGGTACTTCGATCTGTTGTTAAGTTATTTTTCCTTATTTAGCAACATGCAGAAGGTAAATGCTGAAAAGACAATGAAGGATTAAACAAACCTCCCTGTGAAGATTCAACAACACGGTTTAATACTAGAATGGATTTAGCCTTGCACTTCCTGAGATAATCGACATTACGATTCCAAAAGTATTTCACAGAGCTTTGATCTTAATTTACAAATTTCAATGGATTTTTACATGCCATCTAACCAAATCCATTTAGTAAAAAAAACTGTGCAAACTAATTAATAATGAATTTACATAATATTAAGGTCAACATTCCTTCATTGATATCAAATACTGAATATTACAGCCTTTCCTAATACTCTAAAGTCTATCAATAAAATTAAGATGTAGAATTATGCTTTTAAATAAATATCCATTAAAATGTCAAATTATTTTTGGCTCTTAAAATAAGAGTAATTCCCCAAATAGTTAGCAACAGATCTAGAGATCCTAAGGGGCTAAAAGATGATTGTCTGTTCAGTACATTGCAACTATATTCAGTTCAGCAATAAATTCAGCTTACTCAAATGTTAACTTGACAAGGAATGCATATGTCCCAGAGGGAAAATTAGAAGCTCAGCTCAAATTTCCAATAATAAGGATATTAATGCATTTGCCAGGCAGGATGGCACAAGAGCTTGACTGCCAAAAAGGACATTAAAAATAACTTGGGAGAAAGAACGCAAAGCTACATCTTCCATGTTCTCTCAGTCTCCTCCAAAAGTGCTTCATAGCCAAAAAGTAATGATGATGGGGTCAGCTAGCTCAGCAACTGGAATGTGGAGTGACACCAATAACACGGATTCGAGTCTCACACCTGCTGAGGTTACGATAAAGGCCCTGCCTTCTTAACCCTGCCCCTCATTTGAGGAGTGACGCCCCTCAGGTTAAACTCACCATCAGTCACATCTCTTTAATATGAGCGTAGCCCTATGTCTCCCTCGGACAATGACAATGTCATAGACAAACAACTTGCAACAAACACCCTATTTTCTGTGGGTATTTTCTAATTAAACTGATTAGAGATGTTATTATACACCTCTGGAAGAGGTGGGACTTGAAATCAGGCATCCTGACCCAAGGGTAGGAGCATTATAACTGTGAAACAAGAAGCCCTCAGAGGAAGGTTCTAGGAACAAACAGTTAATCTGCCTATAGTCACACTGATTGTGAGGTAATCACTGGCTATAACAAGGAAAACTGACATACTCTTCTTCAATGCCAAAGCCCTAACCTCATCCAAAGTACGACATTGTGTTAAAAAGACAGCATTACATTAAGCATCATCCTAGATTGAGAGGTGATGCCCTGGAGCAACGAACATCTGATTCAGAGGCATGAACGCTATTAATGAGCCTCAAACTAATGAATAAAAAAAAAGAAAATTGTCATAGGGTGACACGGTGGTTCTGTGGTTAGCACTGCTGCCTCACAGCGGCAGGGACCCAGGTTTGATTCCACCCTCAGGCCACTATCTATATAGAGTTTGTATATTCTCCCTGTGTCTGTATAGGTTTCCTCTGGGTACTCCAGTTTCCTCCCAAAATCCAGAGATGTGCAAATTAGGTGGATTGGCCATGCTAAATTACCCATTGTGTCCAGGGATGTGCAAACTAGGTGAGTTAGCCATTGGAAATGCGGGATTTTCAGGCAGGGTGATGGGTCTGTGTGCGATGCTCTTCGGAGGGTCGCTGTCGACTCAATGTGTTGAATGGCTGCTGTAGGGATTCTATGACTGCAAAGATATCCAAAACACACAGTCACCGATCTATGATCCTACAGACTTTCAACTTCAAACTTAATGATGTTCTATCATATGGAAAGTGTATGGAATATTGGTTAAAAGCAACCTTACCTTATTTCTGAAGGAGTCTTACTATTAGTTGCCACTTTAACTATCAGTCACTTGCATTTCTATATTGCGTAGTCATCAATTCAAAAGAACAAAAGTAGTTGAGTTTATGCAGCACTCTTCACAACATCAGAACATCCCAAACTGCTTCACAAGTCAATCAACTCAACTATATTTCATAGCCACAGTTGTAAGGTAGGAAATGTAAGACAAGTTTTACACTGCAGGATCCCATAATGTTAGATTGATCGTGTAGATTATCAGAGTTTTGCAGGACTGTCGAGCAGAAGTCAAAAATCAGATCAGACATGATCGTATTGAATGGTGGAGCAGGTTCAAAGAGCTGAGCTCTTGTTCGATGTTCTTCTAGAAATTGAGATCACCAGATAAACTGCCTGTGACACGAGCTGGAATACAAGGAAACCTTCCTTGCTCTGCTTCCAAAGAGTTCTTTAACGTCCGATCAAGGTAGCAGACAAGGCATTAGTTAATTTCTCAGCCTGGAAGATGACAGCTTTGAAAATGCAGTATACCGCAGTACTACAACAGAATGCCACCTTTGATTCTGCGCTCAAGTCTCTGGAATGACATGTGAACCAACAAGCTTCTGATATAGATGAATATGCTCCCAACTGAGACACAGCTATACAATAGTCAAAACATTGCCACCTAATAGCTTGAAGTGCCCAAGCATGTATAGCAGAATGGAATTAACTGCTGAATTTACAAATACTTCAAACTAAGGTCAAACTTTTCAACTAAGCTTCAAAATAAACAAATTGAAAATAAGAAATTATCTAAATTTGACCATCATGTGAATATGTACAGAAGTATTATAGCAATCTCATGGTTTAAATGATCGGAAATGAAACAAGTGTGACTGCATATTTGATAACATTGATGCCTTAAAATTTAATTTTGCTATTACTTTTCTGGTTTGCATGAAAAGGCTTTCTAATACATAGCTGTCTTAACTGGATTTCTGATTTATGGAATAATGATCAATTTAAATCAAGCTACATGGGGAGCAGAGACAGAGGAATGTAGTAATCATGGAGGATAACAACGATTTTTCCTTCTTTCAAAAAATAACTTAACCAGGTTTCCACTTACTGGAGAAGCACAAATGCAAAGGTTTAAACTAGAAGAAAAAGGAATCTTGCAAAGCACAAGCAATTAACCACTGAGCAAGATTAAAGATGCTAATTTTCCTCCACCTCCACATTCCAAGCCTTGAGATCTGCAGGATTTCTTTGTCAAAGCAACAAACTAGTTTCACTTGGGTTTATAAAGCAGACATCAAGAGATCACCTGTTCTCTCCATGAAGTGAAATTAGGTTCAAGTTTCTTTCTGACAGATATCTCAACTTCCAGGAGGACACTTGTTAATTATTTTCAGGAAATGTCCAGTGGAGGTAAACACAAATGTAAGGGATCTGGGAAAAACCCAATATCTGTTACAGTAATGTGACAGCTTTGGTCACATAGAATCCCTACAGTGTGGAAGCAGGCCATTCAGCCCAGCGAGTTCACATCAATTCTCTAAACCCAGCTCCCTATTCCTGTAACCCCACATTTACCATGGCTAACCCACCTCGCCTGCACATCCCTGGACACTGTGGGCAATTTAGCACAGTCTATCCACTAAACCTGCACATCTTTCAGCTGTGGGAGGAAACCAGAGCACCCAGAAGAAACCCATGCAGACCAGTGGAGAATATGTAAACTCCACATGTCCGATCACCCAAAGCTGGAATTGAACCTAAGTCCCTGGCGCCGTGAGGCAGCAATGCTAACCACTGAGCCACCATGCCACCCTAACCCCAACTTTCTTATGTTTTAAGAATTTGGACTTCATCCTGGATAAGATGAATGCTACTAGGATTATTTTGGCCCTTAACATGTTACAATGCAAGTTACAGCTGCTACTGTTGGCTTCCTTCATTGGAAGTTTCATACTGTATTTTAAATTCTGTTGCCTAATTATCCCCACAGCATTTCAATTTTCTCACATGGCTCAAATAACCCATTAAGAAAATTTGTACCCAACAAAATCTCAAACTTTTTCCACTGGTAGTTCTAGCCCATAGAGCCCTAACCCAGTTTTCTTTACAATCATAGCTGGTGGGCCAGGAACAGCTGTCCAAAGGTTAACTTAACTCACTGACATTGGAGCTTAGTGATGTCAGAACTGAGTCTCTGTAGGCACAATTCTTGTTTAGATCCATGTTCTGGTATTTTGTACCGCCTTACTGGAGTCTTTACTATCACTTGTTTATTGGTCCTTTCATTCCCAAGGCCACAATTAGCATGAAGTCTTAGAAACATTGAACAATATAGAACACAAGGCTACACAGTTCATTGGTTCTGCTTTGGTTGTTCCGCAGAACAATCTAGGTAAACCTAATTTCCTCTTCTTTCCCTATCTTTTTCCAAATATTTATCCAGTTCCCTTTTGAAGGTTACTGTTGAGTTAGCATTCACCACCCTCTCAAATCATGTACTCCAAACTATAATCACTCATTGCATTTTAAACAGAAAATTTGTCTTCATGTCACTTCTGTTTTCTCAGTCGGTCAATCACTTTAAATCTGTGCTCTCTGAATCAACACTTCAGCTATTAGAAATAGTTACACTCTATTTACTCTATACTGATCTTAGAGGGAGCTGGAAACACAAAAGGGATTAGTTCTTTGTAGGTGCCATAGAGAAGGTTTAAACAAGGTTGGCAGGGAATGAGGAAGGCGAAAGTGAGCACTGCAGATGCTGGAGGTCAGAGTCTAGATTAGAGTGGTGCTGGAAAAGCACAGCAGGTCAGGCAGCATCCGAGGAGCAGGAAAATCGACGTTTTGGGCAGGAGCCCTTCATCAGGAATGAGGCTTGTAGTCTCCGGGGTGGAGAAATAAATGGGAGGGTTGGGTGGGGCTAGGGAAAAGGTAGCTAAGAGTGCAATAGGTGAATGGGGGTGGGGATAAAGGTGATAAGTCAGAGGGGAGGGTGGAGTGGATAGGTGGGAAGGGAGATTGGCTGGTAGGACAGGTCATGAGGATGGTGCTGAGCTGACAGTTAGGAACTGGGGTAAGACAGGGGGAGGGGATATGAGAAAGCTGGTGAAGTCCACATTGATGTCCTAGGGTTGAAGTGTTCTGAGGCGGAAGTTGAGGTGTCCTTCCTCCAGGCGTCAGGCAGTGAGGAAGGGGCTGTGGAGGAGACCCAGGACCTGTATGTCCGCAGCAGAGTGGGAGGGGGAAGTTGAAATGTTTGGCCACAGGGTGGTGGGGTTAATTAGCACACCAATCAACCCCAACGCCCCATGGCTGAACATTTCAATTCCCCCTCCCACTCTGCCCAGGGAATGAGGAAGCCAAGATATATGATCAAAAAAGTATTTCATGGCGCACAGTATTGAACTGATGAAGTGTAACCAGACTCAGAATGTTAAACTCTTATCTGCCCAGATGCTGCCAGATGTGCTGAGCCTCTTCAGCAATTTCTATTGCTGTAACAAGACAGAACCTCTCCAGCTTAGACACATTTTCTTTTACAGTGGACTGCGTTAAGACCAGATGAAATGCATTCAAGGATACACAGGGAAGTGAGAAGTGAAATTACTGGAACCTTGGTTATAATTTTCTAGTCTTCCTTTGACTCTCTGTGGTGCCAGGGACCTGAAGAATTTTAAATGTTTATCCCTTATTCAAAAAAGAAATGTAGACATAACCAGTAACTACAGGCCAGAGTGTTTAACCCCATATTGTCGACTTTAGATCTTACTTTTTATATGTTCAAACTGACTGATAGAGTGATGAATCTGACCATCAGTGTGAATTGAGAGTTGGACTGCACAATTTAATAAAATGATCTCTGCTTACAAATGGTTTGAGGGCAAATTTACTGATGGATCTTCCAAGCTAGTCATTCACATAAACATTGGAATAACAATCATCATAAAACTCTTGTATAATGGGTGTGATCCACTCTGATGCTTAGACAATCAAGGGTAACTTTTTAAAACAGACACGTTTGTAGCTGAAGGTTGTAGCACTGCAACAGGTAACATCAGGCAAGTGAGAAACAATTCCTGATGAAGTGCTTATGCCTGAAGCATCAATTCTCTTGCTCCTCGGATGCTGCCTGACTGGCTGTGCTTTTCCAGCACCACACTCTTCGACTCTGATCTCCAGCATCTGCAGTCCTCACTTTCTTCTAGGCTCACCCAGCCGACCATCACCTTGCCTGTCTGCATGCTTCAGGACTATTTCTGTACCAATGTTTCTGAATGTCCACCCAAGATCAGCCAGCAGAGGCAGTCTAATGACGGACAAAGTTGTTGCACAGATTGACAGCAGCAGATGATACGATGTGCTGTGCTGGCCTACAGTCACAACCCGTTGGATCTTCACTCTGGACAGACAGGATGTCAGTGGACCGCACATGCCACACAGATAGTCAATCCATCTTTCACAGCTACAGGATCACAGACCAATGCTGCTCGAAGTTCAAATGACCAATCCACCAGCAGACTCATCTGTGCATACTGTACCAATTCTCAAGAATGCTGATGCTATTGCATGGGTTGGAGTCCACTGTCTTTTTCATGCTTGTTATAAGATAGGAGATTTAATTAAGATGATTATTGACAATTAGTTCATTGATCTCAATGAGCAATTAAGTTTACCTTCATGAATATCAGTTGGCACACTGAGATGGTTAATAGTAATGGAGGCAGCCACTATGGACAATAATACTTCTGTTGTCAAACTTCCTCTTTATCCTTTAGCTGTAAATGTAACAATAATTATACAGATCCAGGAAATAACTATCCCTGTGAAGGAGATGAAGTCTTCAGCTGGACCTTCTCAAATCCCTCCTCTCAAGTCCTTTGGACAGCAGTGTGACAGTCAGACACTTGCCGTGTTCCAACCACTTAAAGAGCATGCAGTTAAAAAAAAATCACTAAACAGAACCTGTAAGTCACAGAACAGGAGCCTGCGGGGGAATTACAGCTTGGAGAAATGCTGACTTCATCAAGAACAATCGCAAAATGGCAACTAGCCAACCAAGCATATATACGATGACCAAAGTTACCAACTCTTTGTTCACTCATCGTGGTGTTCATGGAAGAGGGTTAGAGTTTCATGGGAGGCCTTTTGCACTATTGTAGATTCATAAGTTGTATTAGTACCATCCACTTGGAAATGGTGAGTGATTTACGATTGCCTTTATCAAACATCATGTCAAAGATGGAGTGAGAAGCAAGCACAGCCATCTGATTGATTTCTACCTGTCAGTAAATGCCTGTTTTCGCACAGGCTACATCAAAACATTCTTTAACTGCTGCATTTTACCATGTGTGGAAAGCCCCAGCATGGAGCAACTGCAGGCTTTGAAGGACTGTAATATTTATCTTTTAACTTTATCTCTTTATTTTCCTAATTTACACTATGAAGAACTGTAATGGACAACTTGTAGCTTTTGTCTTTATTTTTGTACTTAATCTATTTTAGTCCTTAAGATTTTCAACTAGGTACTAAGATAGTGCCATGTGTGGCGACATTATACACTTTTCACTGTATTCCTACACATGACAATAAAACCTAATTTAAATTCAAATTATACAGATAGGCAGCATGAAGGTGGGTGCCACAATTAATAATCTATCTGAAAACTTTCAACCAAGTTAAAAATTACACAACATCAGGTTATAGTCCAACAGGTTTATTTGGAGGCACTAGGTTTCAGAGTGCTGCTCCTTCATCAGGTGATTGTACTTCAACCAAAAATGTTTTGAAAGCAATGTTTTAAACCATACCATATTCTCTATTACATAGGATTTCTGCATTCTATTCTTGAAGTGTTATCAATATTCAATACAATTCATGTAGATGATCTATACATTTTGCATTCTCATTCTCAGCTGAATAAATACTGTGGCATTGTCACCTGCCTACTCTTCCCTCAGGGGAAATTGCTTGTTGTGTTCCCACACTGGTAACATAACATACCAGGCACATATGTTCAAACAGTCTCCAAAATAGGTACATCATGCATACAAGCATTTAGTGGCAGAGTTAATTTTAATTCAACTTAGGTGACAAATCTTACATTGAGCAAAAGAAAGTCTCTTTGAGTAATTGTGCACTGGCTCATTTTGGTCCAGTTGGGATTTAGTGACTGGAACATTCCAAGGTCCCACCCCACCACAAGCATCATTGAGACCTTGCATGCATTTTGGAGATTTGTGGAAGCATTGTTTGTAATTTATTTCATTCTTTAATGTCAATGTACAGAAAATCACGGGCAGAACATTGCAATTTTCCAACAATTACTTGCTATGTGTGAGGCCTGATTGGTGGCTGAAACCTGGGAAATTTCCAACAAGTGCAACAAATATATGCGTCCAACTTTTCAATATGTAGAAAAATGTCCCATTTGGATTACCACAAGAAAATAAAATTGTTCTTATCTTATAATTGCTTTGCATTAAACATACTGTAAGGCCTCCAAGGGTTAAGTCAGAAATCATTTGACTCCCAATCTACTGTAGCCAACTTTAAGCTAATAGTCTTGCTTGGTATATGTGAAGGCTAAGCTAGTAATAGCGTGTTATATTGTTTTTAAAATGCATCACTCAGCAAATCAAACACCTAATTTGCATCATTAAAATAAAAGATATGCTTGAAGGTACTTTCATACTTAGTTGAAAATCTTGGTTGACTATATTGTTTAAAAGACCACTTTCCCCAATCTTACCAACTTCGACCCAGAACCAGGTTCAGTTAATTAAAGCCTATTGCTTCATATTTGTATTTGAGCTTTGTAGAACCTCAGAACCCTGTTGCTTATTTTTAATAATTAGTTTAAGTATTTGACACTGCTTAGCCTTTACATTATAATCCAAGTCCTGACACTGGTTCAAATGTCAACACTTTCCACATTTTTGTTTCATCCTGGTTAAACTGTAAAATGTGCTAGTAATGTTCTAATTAAATACTGCTGATTTTAAGTGAAAAACAGAGGAATTTGTTCAAAAGCCTCACAAGAGACATGTTAAAATCAGTGCTTAGTGGGCAGGGAGTGTCAACCCATTATTATAGAGATGCCCAGTTGAGATGGCAGGATTTGACCATTGTGGCTATTAAAACAGTTGTGCATAAAAGCATCTTCAGGAACATTAACCTGGATCAGTACAAAAGCAAAGTATTGCAGATGCTGGAAATCGGAATTAAAAGCAAAGTGCTAGAAAATCTCAGCAGGTCTGGCTGGATCTGTCTGATGTGGTTCTTCATTGGAACCTTGATCAGACGCTTTTCGTGGACAGCCCAGCAAAGGTCAGAATGCATCCACAAGGTCACGGCAACAACTCTGTGTTCAGACTTCTTCACTCAAAACCATAAGAAGATGTCTCCTCATTATCAAGGGCTTCTTTGTCTTAGTGCTATGCCAGTTTTGCAGGTCCAACACAAAAACATTGAGAAAATCTCAAATATTTGGTAATGACAGACCCAGAGCTTTTTACAGTTCACTAAAATGCGATGAAGTTGGATTGGTAATAAGAATGATTGGTTGGAAATGTAAGGAGAAGAATACTTCACGATAACATACCTAGGTCATTCAAAATTATAATACCTCTTTCTTAACTTGCATCTAGTCCAGTTCGCCCAGCACCCCTGTACTTACTAACCTGCATTGGCTACTGGTCAAGAAGCATCTTGATTTTAAAATTATGAAACTGGTTTCCAAAATACTGTACATCCTCACTCTTGCCATCTCTGTACCTTTTCTGCATTCATGACCCTCAAAGAGATCTAGTAATCACCTAATTCAGGTCGCTCTGAGTGCCCCTAAGTTTAATTGTTCCACCACTGGTTGCTATGCCGAAAGCCCTAAAGTCTGGAATACCCTCTCTACACCTCACCAGTTCTTTACGTCACTTTTCATCTTGAAGACACTCCTTAAGATCCAATTCTTTGATCAAACCTTTGGTCACCTGCCCTAATGTAGAACATAGAACAGGACAGCACAGTATAGGCCTTTCAGCACACAATGTTGTGCCAAACATTTATCTTAATCCAAGATCAACCTAACTTACACATTCCTCAATTTACTGCTGTCCATGTGCTTGTCCAGCAGTCACTTAAATGTCCCTAATGTCTCTGACTCTACCACTACCACTGGCAGTGCATTCTGCGTACCCACCACTCTCTGTATAAAGAACTACCTCTGCCATCTCCTCTATACCTTCCTCCAATCACCTTAAAATTATGACCCCTCATGACAGCCATTTTTGCCCTGGGGAAACATCTCTGACTATCTACTCTATCTTTGCCTCTCATCACCTTGTACACCTCTATCAAGTCACCTTTCTTCCTTCTTCTCTCCAGTGCAAAAAGCCCTAGCTCACTCAACCTCTCTTCATGAGACAAGCCCTCCTATTCAGGCAGCATCCTGGTAAATCTTCTTTGCACCCTCTCTGAAACATCTCCATCCGTCCTATAATGAGGCGACCAGAACTGGACACAATAATCCAAGTGTGGTCTAATCAGGGTTTTATAGAGCTGCAGCAAAAGCTCACAGCTCTTAAACTCAATAGCCCTGCTAATGAAAGCCAAAACACTATATGCCTTCTTAACAACCCTATCAACTTGGGTGGCAACTTTGAGGGATGTATGTACGTGGACCCCGAAATCCCACTGTTCCTCCACATTGCCACATGTGGCTCTGTTTCATAATTTATGACACTCCTGTGAAGTGGCTTGGGACATTTCATTACACTCAAGTCACCGTCTAAGTCAAATGTTAGATTTAATCAGAGATATTGTTTTCCTTTGGCCAAAAGTCCACATAGAGGTTATCACCACACGAATGAAGAAACATACTCTTTGTCATGAGTCAGTCCAGCATTTGAAAGGTTGATAGTTATTGTGGTCCTGCATTCCTTCCACCCGGTCTTCCTTTTCTCGGAGCCAGATTTCAGTTGAATTAACCATACCTGAATCAGTTTCCTTCAATTGTCACTCGGCTGTCAATGAACGAAGATTAATTTATGCTGAATAGGAATTTTATGGCCTGATGCATTCTCATCCATTTCCTGAGCAACTCTTTCCAAAAACCACCCACACTACTTTTTCACAAGGATAACATCTATATATCTGCTTTTTATCAGTAATTCTTTCACCTTTAATTCTCAATCAATTCCCATTATTCTCTTTTCATTGCTTCCCTGCTTTATTATCAAAGTTGTTTCATCCTGCCCTTATCACCTTCCTGTAGTAATACCTGGGTATCTTCACTCTATGAAGTTATCTCACAAATGGGATAGACAGCTGGCAGTCCTACATCTGCTTTTGCCAGATATTTTCCATTTTTGTAGCTAACAATTCTTTTCCTCTGAGTACGCTAAGAGCAGGGGACATATGAAGCAGTTGACATCCAATAAAGATTTCTGCAGAGTAACATTAAAACGTACAAGCTAAGGCAAATATCAAATGTGCTATAGCTGTACGTCAATCAGACTGAGTGTTTCTAGGAGCATGCAGAGAGTTGATTTCTCCATTAACCTCTATCAAGCCGCACAATGTAAAAAGAACACCTGATTTGAAGAAATTTGAGAATGTTAAAGATGTTTCATGAAAGCTTTCCCAGTGAAAGCAAGCTAATATTCATCGGAATGCTGAACTCCTGCCTCCCAAGGAAAACTTGATAGCGCTTGCAGGAATGTAAATCTGCCACCTGCTCACAGAGTTTTCTACAATTGAGTGGGATTTCCATTGTCTCTGGATGCTGACTTGAGAGTTCACTGTGCTTCGAATAATAAAACATTACCGAGATTATCCATACACTGCATTCACAGATGCTATGTGATCAGATATAGAATCAGTTCAAATCTCCTGACTGCTTGAACAAGGACAATGCTAATGCACTTACCAAATCGGGTCAGGGCAAAAAAAAAGGGAAAATATTTGTGCAAACAAAGTGATCAAGGCGATGATAGGCAAACTCAAGACAGGTAAATGGGACAAAAGGTCACATTTGCTTAAAATCATGTAATCTCCTTCATGCAGGAGTGGGAGGAGGGTGAGGGGGTGGAGGAGTGACAATTGGGCCCATAATTGTTGGTTCTATTTTGGGGCTATTCCCAACTGGAGATTCAAACAGATCAACAAGGGCTTAGCAAAAAACTTAACCAAGTGTGCCAAATTTCCTGCAGACAGTACTTTATTTTCTGCTGAAGAAATATTTTCCCAGTTACATGAAGAGTAGATCGTACTGAAAGTGATTCTCATCACTGATATTGCCTTGACAAATGATCACTCAAAATGGATGTCTCCATCTGTACGAAAACCTTAAAGTAATCCACCACCATCCAAATGTATCAATGACTTCCACTCCAATGGTTGAAATGTAAAGGTTAACACCAGAAGAAAGATAGAGAATACTGTCATCAAAGATTAAACAGGGAGGATTAATTATCTTTGATCCATATTTGGGAAAGGCTTGGTAAGCAAGGAAAAGCCATAGGTGTTTATCAAGATAGTTGGCATAGTGAACAATTTGGAATGTAACATCTCAAAACTTTTAATACGGATACCAAGACTAGAACTCCAACTACTTAATTCTTCTGTAAAATCCATTTGGTCATCAACGTTCATAAATAGGCTGACTTATACTATCACTTCATCCAACATTCAATAATTATTATGAGTTTTCAGGAGATTTTACCACAAGCCATTGAGTGCTGCATGCTCCTTAGTCATTTTAATTCTCAAAGAAAACAATCTTCACTGTTTTTGCTTTATCTCTGTACATCAAACTGCCTTGAAATAAAATCAAGATGTAAGATTAGACTGTTATATCAATATGCAGTGCCAGGTCTTTAAAACAACAGTCCTTTTCAAAACTAATCCACGTCATTGAGAAATCAATTGATTTGTAACTGTATACTCCTGAGCACTGAATGGGAGATTTGAAGGATTAGTTGTGTGATTAGATCTTAACTTGAGCTTGAGCTTTAGCATATAATGATTATATATGCATCATACAGCATAATCTAAAAATAAGCAAAACAAAAATTCCTTTGATTCCACCATTGAACATCATAATGTGCTTACGTACATCACTCTAAAAATTATTTACCTTTTTGTATTGCTTGCAGGTTCTTCTACTTTAAAGGTCAGATGCTGTAGGAAATATGACTTGATTTTTTTTTGCCCATACCTGTTGCACAATGAGATAACTTGGCATGGAGTCAGAGAGATGTACAGCACAGAAACAGACCCTTCGGTCCAACCTGTCTATGCTGACCAGATATCCCAACCCAATCTAGTCCTACCTGCCAGCACCCGGCCCATATCTCTCCAAACCCTTCCTATTCATATACCCAGCCAAATGCCTTTTGAATGTTGCAACTGTACTAGCCTGCAACACTTCCACTGGCAGCTCATTCCATACACGTACTGCCCTCTGTGGGAAAAGAATTGCCCCTTAGGTCTCTTTTATATCTTTCCCCTCTCACCCTAAACCTGCACCCTCGAGTTCTTGACACCCCCACCTCAGGGAAAAGACTTTGTCTGTTTATCCTGGCATCAGGAAAGGAATTATTGACAGCAAGATTGGCAGATATTCCTCTCTGTGGACATTCTGGGAGAGATAATTGTGCACTCATCGAGTTTACAGTCATAGAGTCAGAGTCGTACAGCATGGAAACAGACTCTTCATTCCAACCTGTCCATGCACGCCTTAAACTTATCCCACCTGCCTGCACTTGGCCCAAATCCCTCCTAACATTGTTATTCATGTATTTATCTAAATGTCTTTTAAACATTGTAACTGTACTTGCATACACCACATCCTCTGGAAGTTCATTCCACACACAAATCACTCTGTAAAAAAATTACACTTTGTATCTTTTTTAAAACTTTCTCCTCTCACCTTAAAAATATGCCCTCTAGTCTTGAAATTCCCCAGCCTAGGGAAAAAAAATCACCTTATCTCTACCCCTCATGATTTTATAAACCTCTAGAAGGCCAACCCTCGACCTCCTACACTCCAGGGAAAAAACTCCCAGCCTATCCAGCCCCTCCTTAAAACTCAAACCCTCCATTCCTGGCAACATCCTAGTAAATCTCTTCTGAACCCTCTCCAGGTTAATAATATTCTTCCATAACAGGGTGATCAGAATACGACAGAGTACTCCAGAAGTAGAGCTAGAACTAAAAAGTTAAGCGTTAAAAGTTCTGGATTAGAAAGTCCATTGGCAACCATCTTGATTCATGACAAATTAAGGCCCTTATGAAATCAAATAATGGCTACTTAAACACTTCAATCACCAATTCTCCAATTATTTGCCTATAAGGCAGATGAGGAAGGTGGCAGGTTTCCTGGCTCCTGTGTTAAGTAGAGGTTGAGGGGAGAAACAGACTACAATTGCACCAATCTGGTGGATATTGGAGGTCTGGATGGAGGTCTGAGAGTGTCTGGAATTCTCTACCCCAAAGACTTGAGGAGGCTAGATCACTGAAAGTAATTAAAGAGGAGGTAGATAGGTTTTTGAAACACTGAGCAGTTGACACACTGTATAAAGTGGCTCAAGGGCTCCTGCCTGAAACATCGATTTTCCTGCTCCTCAGATGCTGCCTGACCTGCTGTGCTTTTCCAGCAACACTCCAACCTTGACACTGAGGCCGAGTGCAACGGAGCCATAATCTCATAGAATGATGGGGCAGGCTTGAGGGGCCAAATGGCCTACTCCTGGTCCTATTGTTGTGTTCTTCGGTACATCAATGGCTGTTAACATTTATCAGACTTATATCACTAATTTTATATTACATGATTGATACATTGGTGTATTCATGTTATTTTTCTCAGTTATAGTGTTTTTATTTTTTCATTGAAAGGATCCTGAACCTTGAATCCCAAGTTTTTGTGCCTTGAACTTTCTGCAATATGACAGACACTAAACTCGGATTTTAACTCGGGGCAACTGACAAGGATAGGCTTACATGGTAATTCCAGATCTTGTCTTAACTCACTGTCCATCTGCCTCAATCATAGAATCCCTACAGTGTGGAAGCAGACCATTCAGCCCATCGGGTCCTCAGCAACCCTGCAGGAGGAAATTGGAGTACCCAGAGGAAACCTACGCAGACACGGTGCAAATCCTGCACAGAAAGTCGCCTGAGAGTGGAACTGAAGCTGAATCCCTGACGCTGTGAGGCAGCAGTGCTAATGACTGAGCCATCATGCTGTCCAATATCAGGGATCAGTGTCTAACCAGCTAGTGGGAACAGAATACTGACATGAATACCTAAGTTCCACAGGCATCCCCAGTTTTAATCACAGGCATACTCAATTCCAAACAGGTACACAGAGTTACAATTGGTTCTGGTAAGCATCTGAAAGCTGCACCCAACTGTGTTCAATAGATAATGGAACCAGTACAGGCACAATAAGCTGAGTGACCTCCTTCTGTGCCATAATGATTGTGACAATTCTGAGATTTTCTAAAGGACTGGATAATAATCAGGATGCTTTACTAACACCATAATTGTGAAAATAGACCCAAAAATGAACAATTAAGTCATGCCTACCTGATTAGTCAAGATTTCAAAATGATTAAAAGCATTTGCCAAGACACTGAAAAATGATTGGAATATGATGCACAGTCAAGTCTAAGTTGCAAGTTACCACACATAAGAAATAATTTGGGAAGGGATGTTGAAAGATATCTTTTAAATAGTAAAAATAGATTGAGTTACTCTGTAAAGTAACTTTGGAATAACTTTATAGCACAAATATATAAGTCTTGCATTTGATTTCTGTATCTGAAATGTATAAATGGTTACAGTCTGTCACTAACTGCTCGCACGTCTTACATTTCATGCAGGATTGTCTCCCATTACTCCATGTGCTGAGTGAGAGAATTACAATGTTGCTGAGACATTCACATTGTGGTTGGGAGAATCAGCATTGAGATGCAATTGCTTGGTTTGTGTTGTATGCAGGCAATGCCAGCATTATGAAGTGGATGGTCTGTCCTGGAGCGGGGTGGAGGTCTGTTCTGCCATTAAAGGCAACAGTAGCTCTGGGATTGGGGCTCTGCTTTCTTCAGGAAGTTTTCCCCATACATGCTTCAGTTGGCAGGATTCGATGCGGAGATTCACTGCAAAACAGAGCAGCCCGTGCATCCAGAAATCCACATCAAAGCAATCCCAATAATATGTCTGTCAGGATTGACCATGAGAAATCAGAGGGAGGGAGGATTATCATCACAGGAGCCTGTGCCATTTGGTAGATGACATGCCTCTTCCCATGAAGTCTCACCATAGCCAAAAAGGATATGCAAAACGTTTGAGGGTGGTCAAGTGGTCACCATTTTTCAACAATTGGTACCAAGTTGCTCCCAATCATTATTGTTAATGCAGCTGTTTGTCAAGGAGAGATTCTAAGTTTTTGAAGCATTTTTCTTTGTCCTCTCCTGGAACACTGGCAATTTGAGAGCTGAAAAACAGAACCTTGTTTTAAATCATGAACATTCATTTCTCTGTGGTGTAATGATTCAATTACTTCAAGTGCTTAATTTTGAATTGCATGAAATTCATTTTGATTAAAATGCACGAAAATGAATTCTATCAAGTGACGTATTAAATATGGTAGTGCAGTGGTTATGTTAGTGAAATTCTACTCAAACAACTTAACAAGGGTTTAAGTTCAAATTCCATTCTAGCATTTTGACACTTTAAATTCAGTTTAAATCTGAAAATGTAAAAATCTATCAAGTTTCAATAAACATGACCACGAAATATTCAGAATCAGTCTTTAGGATAGGAATGTGACATAGGTGACTGCATTCCCACAGCAAAGGGCTTGATCATTTAACAGTCCTCAGAAAAATTCTAACAAGTCACTTAATGACAGGATAATAAATGCCAGCCTGCCACACCTTGCAAATTCTTCTTGAAAAGATCCTAATCGGTGAGACAGACCAATTTAATTTCTTGTTTATCATCATGGCTATGATGTTGACAAACAAAGTTATAACACAGATCTGGCAGAGCTTTAGAGAAAGGGGAAATTCACAGGCCTTGCACTTACATTGGGATACTGCACACAGATAGATGACTCTGTTTGAAATGAGAGGTGCACATTGCAAAGTTGATTATCCAACCTATATTTCCTTTGAGCAGAGCTAACAACATTTTTACCTTCAAGCACTGCTCCCAGCTGAGAGCATATATAGAGTCTGAGTGTTAAGTGTCCAGATCTCCCAAACTTCATTTTATAAAGTTTGAACAGGAATTTGGTGAACAAAATCACTAAACAATGAAAAGGTGAATCACACAGTACGTTCAATAGTATAGAGTCATAGAGATGTACAGCATTGAAACAGACCTTCGGTCCAACACATCCATGCCAACCAGATATCCCAAACCAATCTAGACCCACCTGCCAGCACCCGCCCATATCTTTCCAAACCCTTCCTATTCTATTAAAGTGTTTTCCTCCAATCACAGTTAACCAGTGCATAGGTTTATAGGTCAGCCAGGAAATTGCAATTGGTTAATTACACATGCTAAACAGAAATGTATATTTCCACTTGCAACGTCAAAACTTTCACCCATTTACTTACACCCAGGTATATCTCCATTCAATGATCTTGATATTTATGTGAAGTTAAGGCCTTGACCAACAACTCCTGCACATATGTCTGCTATCATTAAAGAATTTTTACATTGAAGTGGTCTTTGAGAAATTTCAAACTTTCCCACTTGATAAAGACACAAAGGAGCATGTTTGACCAGTTTGACCCTCATCTAAAAGCCAGCTCCTCACCTAATTTTATAAAACAAACTGAAGTATTTTTGCACAAGTTGTGTAAATTTGGCCTGAGAGAAAAAGAAAGGAGCAAGTGGAAGACTTTGATAAATTGACAACAATATTAGCAACTAAAAGCTCAGTCAAAGTTATGTGGATTAGCCATGCTAAATTGTCCTGTAGTGTACAGGGATGAGCAGGCAAGGTAGATTAGTCATGGGAAATGCTGGATTTTCGGGACGCTGAGTCTGGGGCGGATATTCATTGAAGGGTCAAAGGGCCAAATGGCCTCTTTTTGCACTGTAGGATTTCTATGATGCTGTGAGACCATCCAAACAGCTCACAAGAGGAAAGGTCAGGCATTGTTGTGACAGTTCAACTGACGGGAAGGTACTCTCCAAATTGTAGTGGAATCCAACTCTTTGAAGATCAGCTGCTTCAATGTGGATACCAATACCAAGGAGAACCAACAGGGAGCCTTTTCTACCAACAGCAAGAATTCATATACCTACAGCCCAAGGATTAAAGCAAGCTTTATTGGGAGCAAGCCTCATTTGCCTTGTGTCCCCCTCCCTCCTAAGCTCTGAGCTGAAGGGCTGGGCTCTTGTTAGCCTCCAGGTTTTCTTTTGTTTGAAAGGTAGACTGAGGAATGCAGGCTACATTCTAATGGAGCGAAACTCATGGGAGGAGAGAAGAGTTTCACTATTGACATGGAATCAGTATGAAATAGTTCACAAGGTAACATCTGACTCCAGTGGTAGTCCTACCAGTTTTGTGTGGAAAGAAACATTGCATCGTTAATTAAATAGTAGGGAGACAAAAGAATAGAAGTATTTCTGTCTCTATTCTGGTTTGTCCAGTTTCATCACTAGGCATCAATGTCTATTTTTGTATTGCAAATCATTTTTTTAAAAAAAGCAAATTCATGCCAAACCTTAAAGGCAAGTCATAAGTTCCTTGTTGGTGCCAATAAATACCAGGTCTTGAATTGCAAGAGTTTATTTGTGTATAAAACATGTTTTATGTACTGTGATGTTGCACACATGCTCAATCAGCTGCATATTTGTCAAACCACCAGTAAAATTCAGCCGAACGGTAAAACAGATCAAGTCCACACGAATCCCGAGCAACCCAGAATATTTGTAAATGTTGCCCTGAGCAGAGACCTCAGTGGAAGGAAAATTTCTGGCCAAACGTCAGCAGGGGAGAAACTGCTGTCTTTGATAATCACTGATGCGAATCGTTCTGAAACAGGCTAATAACACACCCCACTGCATTTTGCACATAGGCCAGCCCTCAACAACTAGGGTCAACGGGCAGCCAGATCTCTCCTACCTCCTCGTTCTGCACTACACACCATGCTGTGTTCCTTTCCCCACTTTTGCAGACTTTTTTGTTGGAAACAATGGCAATCAGCAGACCTCAGACATATGGAAGTATTATACCTTTCACCTCTTCATGTGCAATTCACAGTTCACCAAATTTCCAATAGTCTTATCAAAACATTCTCAGAAGCCACAAACATGCTAACACTTATTACGTGTCAAACCCATTTATTATGCTGCACGCTCCCCAATTTTCTTTAATTGTTAATAGAGTTCAGAATTGTGCTTGGAAAGAGGGTAACCCTTACGCTGCCGTAACAAAGTGCTTCATTGTCTCAAGAGCAAGCAGCAGATTAAACCTTCATGAAGGTGCAGGAGAAATGGCTTCACGTGAACGCTTTTTGTAAGCTGATGAAAGTATGCCTGCGATAGGTTGGCCACCTACCGAAATTGCCCCAGAGTCTCCAAGAGTGGAAAGCTGTCTTCCATTGCAAACAACCTGGGTGAAAAAAGGAACTCTTAGGCATTTAAAAAAAACTCATACACTTCAATTTCCTTCGTTAGACATGAAATCATAGAATTATCACAGAATCCCTACAGTGTGGAAACAGCCATTTGGTCCAACAAGTCGACACCGACCCTTCAAAGTGCATCCCACCCATACCTCTACCTTATTACTTCACATTTCACATTACTTCACTAACACACCTAACCTGATCACTATGGGCAATTTAACATGGCCAATTCACCAAACCTGCACATCTTCGGATTGTAGATGGAAACTGGAGCACCTGGAGGAAACTCATGCAGATACAAGGAGAATGTTGGAGAAATAAAGAAAGATTTGGATTTGAACAGCATGTTTCAGAATAACCTGAAGTGTTTCACAAACAATGGGGTCCGATATTGTGTTGAAATACATTGCTAGATTATAACCTAGATTACTGGGCTCTTGAACTGAACCTCTAGCAGAATCAAGATTATGGGGAGAAGCAGAAAAATAGACATATGAAATGGCGGATCAGCTGTGATCCTATTCAGTTGTGGAGTAGGCTTGATAGACTGAATGGCCTACTCCTGTTCCTACTTCTTATTGTCTTATGGTCTTACTTGGAAGCACTCTGAGATGGGCAAATGAAAAACGCAAATAAAAATTGAATGAGCCAAACAGACAGGCCAGCCCTGACTGATCTGCCACAGTCCCCTCTTTGGGGTATGGATTTTCCATTTCAATTTCTTAACCTCGCCCATGGCCTCACGGACGCCTCCTTTATGAAGCTAAAGGTTTCCCCTGTGGCAGGAAGCTGCCACGACACCAGGATAATATCCGCAGCTGCCAAAAATGACCCTCAATTATTTTAATTTGTTGTCTCCATTTGGCAGACAGTCAATTCACATCGAGTCCCATGACTGGAAACCCTTCTCAGGCTGCCATTCCCAAGTTGCTCCTCATTTTTTCTCTGAGCCCTGCCTCCCAGATAACCAGCTCAGGATCAGGGAAATCCTGCCCATCATTTCAAATCCTACTCGATGGGATTTTCATTCAGCTATTCATTCAATGAATCTGTAATGAACAGCTAATAACATTGACCATGAAATGGTAAGATTGTCGTTAAAAAGTCATCTCTTTTCTCAATGCACTTGAAAAATGCACTCTGCTATCCAGACCTGATCTGATACTTGATATGTGGTGCTGGAAAAGCACAGCAGGTCAGGCAGCATCAGCAGAGTAGGAAAATCGACGTTTCGAGCAAAAGTCCTTCACCAGTAATGATGAAGGCCTCATTCCTGCTGAAGGGCTTTTGTCCGAAACGTCAATTTTCCTGCTTCTCGGATGCTGCCTGACCTGCCGTGCTTTTCCAGCACCACACTCTCGACTCTAATCTCCAGCATCTGCAGTCCTCATTTTCGCCTGTCTGATATATGATATGGCCAACTTTTAAATCCCTTCTAAAATGAATTCAGATTTCATTCAGTGGGTGGCACAGTGGTTAGCACTGCTGCCTCACAGTGCCAGAGACCCGGGTTCAATTCGCTTCTCAGGCAACTGTCTGTGTGGAGTTTGCACATTCTCCCAGTGTCTGTGTGGGTTTCCTCTGGGTGCTCCGGTTTCCTCCCACAGTCCAAAGATGTGCAGGTTAGGTGAATTGGCCGTGCTAAATTGCCTGTAGTGTTAGATGAAGGGGTAAATTAGGGGAATGGGACTGGGTGGGTTGCTCTTCGGAGGGTCGGTGTGGACTTGTTGGGCTGAAGGGCCTGTTTCCACACTGTAAGTAATCTAATCTAAAAGGTTAATTATTGTTGAACAATAAGGTTTGCAGCTAAATGTTAAAATTCAGAATTTTCCTTTAACTTGAGATTTAAAGATGTTCCTGTTAAACAGAAGGAAGTGTGGCTATTCAATGGCTATTCAAGAACACTGACAAGAGGGCAAAAGGCAGAACCAGTTCACCGTGTGGATTTACACTAAACCACTTTTTCAGAGCTGGAGTCAACAAAGAAATTCTACATGACCAGTCATGAAACCTGGATCCAACAAGTTGGGTTAGCAAGCCAAATGTCTGTGTGCAAGGAATATGAAACATCAGTTGCAATATGAAAATAAAACAGCTTATTTGAAAATCCACGAGAAAGGTAAATCTCTTGGCTCGGACCAAGGCCAAGATTGTGCTGCAACCAATTCTGCAGCTCATCCTGACAAAAAAAACAAATGAGGTAAAAACAATGACTGCAGTTGCTGGAAACCAGATTCTGGATTAGTGGAGCTGGAAGAGCACAGCAGTTCAGGCAGCATCCAAGTAGCTTCGAAATTGACGTTTCGGGCAAAAGCCCTTCATCAGGAATAAAGGCAGTGAGCCTGAAGCGTGGAGAGACAAGCTAGAGGACGGTGGGGGTAGGGAGAAAGTGGCATAGAGTACAATGGGTGAGTGGGGGAGGGGATGAAAGTGATAGGTCAGGGAGGAGAGGGTGGAGTGGATAGGTGGAAAAGGAGATAGGCAGGTAGGACAAGTCCGGACAAGTCATGGGGACCCTAGTTCTAAACTTCCAGCTCAGTAACTGTCCCCATGACTTGTCCGGACTTGTCCTACCTGCCTATCGCCTTTTCCACCTATCCACGCCACCCTCTCCTCCCTGACCTATCACTTTCATCCCCTCCCCCACTCACCCATTGTACTCTATGCCACTTTCTCCCCACCCACACCCTCCTCTAGCTTATCTCTCCACGCTTCAGGCTCATTGCCTTTATTCCTGATGAAGGGCTTTTGCCCGAAACGTCGATTTCAAAGCTACTTAGATGCTGCCTGAACTGCTGTGCTCTTCCAGCTCCACTAATCCAAAAAAAAAATGGCTCAGGCAACTTGAATACCTGGACCAGGCTTGTGTTTTCTTGAAAGTTGTGTACCTCGTTATATTTCTGTGTTTAAATGGGATCAGAGTGAGGCATTGGGTCTCTATAATAAACTGGCCTTAGAAACTTGATCATGACTGAAACTGGTTTTACAGGGTTTGAAGTTAGGCACAGGTTTCACACACCTGTCCATGTGTTTGCAGAGACAACATGAAATTGATGCTATCAGCACATTATCAGGACTCAGGTATGCAATAAGTGCAAATAGTAGAATTGTTGCTACACTATTGTTGTAGAGAAATGAATTCAAACCCCACCATGGCATCTGGGGAATGCATTTTGTTATTAAATTAATCTGGAAAAGAATTCTAGTCTCAGTAATTGTGGCTGTGAAATGACTAGGTTGTCAGAAAACCCCATCTGGTTCATATCATCATTTTGAGAACAAAATCTGCCATTTGGTCCTTAGCTCTGGCTTAAATATGACGCCAGACCTGCAGCAATGTGCTTGACTCTCAACTGCCCTCTGGAATGACCAGACAAGTTACTTACTCATATCAAATCAATCCAAACAATTTGAATAAAGAATAAAGCCCAGAAAAAGTGCTTCCTGGCATCACCCATGAATGATCCAGCTCTCATTTTGAAGGCCTTTTACTCTGATCACCTGTTGAAATAGGTTTTCACCCCAATTAACCTATTTAATCATCTTAAAACAGTTCAATTAAATCACCCCTTAATCTTTTGGATCCAAAGAAATGCAAGCCTGTTCTATGTACTCTGTCCTCATAACTTAACCATTTTGGTGAAGCTTAACTGTTTCATTCTGCACACTTCCAAGGCCAACATAACCTTGTGAAAGTATAGTGCCGAGAACTGCAGAATTCTAATTGGGGTTTAAAGAAAGCTATACATAACGATATAATTTCCAAGCAATTTGCTTTTCAACCCATTTGAGATAAAGACCAACATTGTATTAACCTTGCCAAATGCTTTCTGTGCCCGACTTAGTTTTACTCATATCTGCACTTAGATCCCAAATGCCTCTGCTCCTCCACCGTTCCTAGTTTCACTCTATTTAGAAAATATTCTGATCTAAACATCTTAACTCCAAAGTAGATTAACGCTAAATTTTGCCAAATCACTTTTTTCTTCTCATCTTCCTTTGTATCGTTCTTCACTTATTTGTATCATTTACTGTTTCACAAAAATGTATCCGATCTTGTACACATGGTTCTCTACTCTTTGATCTAAGTAATTTATAGAGGACAATGACCAAATGCAAATCTGCTTAGGGCACCACAAGTCACATCCTATTATTTTACGTCCTATACATTTTGCTCATATTTTCTGACTCCTACCTCCAAACTGATTCTCAGCTAAAAGGACAACACATTTCCGCACTGTCCAAGTTTACCAGATTATCAACAGGTGAAAATTTGCTGGCTGAATTCCAATTCAGTCAATTTACAAAGAAACATACCACAAGGGAAAAAGGCATGTGCATTAGAAAAGAAACTTAATGGGATCATTTCCTGGGCTTGATTGTCGATTCAACCACTTGAGAGCAGTAACTGTCAAGAGTTCAGAACACACTGTCATGAATAGTGAAAACTGACAAAATATTCAATATTTTCTGAAGATCTGCTTGCTGTATCCCCAGTCACTGGGAAAAAAACCATATTTCAAACTCATGTCTTGTCACAGAATGATCTGATCTGAAGAATAGAAAAGAGTTGAGAAGCATTTATAAACCGAGACTATCGTGTCTTCTTACACTATTTCCTGGAGGTCAGAATCTGAATTTTAAAAATGTCATATAAATCATGACCAACCTCATTACAGAAACAATAAAATAATCGTATTGCATTGATAACATTTTGAGCTTATCTGGATCTTTAAAACAATTATTTTATAAAAATTTATCTCATTCTCTAAGACTGTGGAATCAGAATAGACTGTACCTTCATCATTGTGAGATCATTTAACAACGTAAGCAATGCAATGAAAGGAATAGGTGTCACTTCAGTTTTATCTTTGGTTAAAATTAGCTTTTGAACATGTTTCTTGTCAAGTTTTTGACATTACCGGAATGAGAGCAGCATGCAGTGCGTCCTCAGTTTTAACATTATTATATGGTCAATCTTACAAATGATGTCAAATTTTGAGCATAGTTGGCTGCAACATGTGCTCTATATAATGTTCTGCTTGTTTCAGTGTTCTAAGTCCTTGATATATATGTTTATATGAACCAGAACTACCCCATAAACAGTTCATCACTTAAAACACCTTGATCCCTGCTGCTTAGTATGTTAAGCTTTATTTTATATCACTGACTGTGATTATCAGTTGTCTTGCAATTTTTAACATTGAATGGTGTACATTGAAGCTTGGAATTGAAGGAGATGACAGTAGATTTCTCGATCAACAAACCCATTTACCACCCCCTGAGTAAAAGAACAGGAAGTAACATCACCACAGGAAATGACATCACCAACCCAATGAAACCAAAACACATAAATAAAAAGTTGGCCGTACCACCAGTGCTTCACCAGAGACTCACTGATGATGTTACTGAATAGGGTGATGAAGCGCCTGAAAATGAACCTTCTACCTCAGCGAGCAAACTATCATCCAGAACCTCTACCTGAGCTATAAATCTTCTCAAAATTCGCTAACATAAGACAATACAAGGCATAAAATAAACATTGCGGTCAGGCTTATAAATATTCCACAATCTAGTTCTGCCAACTGTACAGAAATGTGGTGCTGTGAAACTAAACTTGAAAAAAAAATCCCATGTACTAAGTTTTTCATAAGGGTAGCTTAACTGGAAAAAGTGATTCAGATCTACCAGCACTGAGTTTGTGTCAAGTAGCAGAATCCACTTGGGGCTCTTAATAACTACTTTTGCCACTTGGGCATAATTCACCATGTGGAGTCATTCTCTCAAACAGTGGTGGAATTATAAAAAAGATTACACTAAGGTGTAGCAAAAATAAATACTGTGGAAAATGAATGTCTAATTCTAAGAAAATGATTCCAGCCATTTATTACAATTCAAATATCTTTTTCCTGCTATAATTTGTAACATCATCAATCAATAGATTTTGGGTGTGGAAAGGTAGTATTGCGGCCATCATTGTTTTGCTGAATTAGAATAAACCGTTCGTGCTATTTCCAACATTGTGTAAAACAAAACTGATTAACTGATATCACATTCAGTACTGACATGTTTTTCCAGGTCGGTAAAGACTATTTTATTCATTAAACTTTATTTAACACAAATCCTATTTTTGACAGAAAATATTTTGTTTCCTCTGCTGCGATTTTAAGAATATTCCATGAGGCATGTTTCAGTAGAAGGCAGTACTGCAAATCACAACGCTGTGAAATTGATCTTTGGTGGTATCACAAACCAAGTAGTAACACATTACCTGCCATTTCATAGCCATTTGAAGTGAATAGAAAACAAAATCTGGCATTCTATAAAACAGGCTGCAGAGTGGTTAATGCTGGCTTTGCACACCTTCACCTTCTATATGTTTTACAATTTAGCCAGGTTTTGCCATATTGACAGAAAGAGTTTCTCACACAGCAAAATCGGTTCTTCTTCCTGTACCACCTATTATATAAGGGAATCTATACTGCTCTTTTGATTGAATGAAATATGGATTGATTATAAACGCAAAGGAGTAGAAATTGCTGTAAACTCATTTTCGTGCACAGAAGGATGCTGTGCTTTGTGTATGTGTTTGAATATATGGTTACAAAGAAACCCCCAAATTCATTTCCTCATGAATTTAAACAGGGTTGGGATGCCAGCACTAATTATGACCAACTAATGGTAAGTGGTAGGTGGCGGGACCGGGGTGTTGGGGTGGGGGGGGGGGGAGAGCGGGGGAGGTGGCCAGGGGGTGGTTAGTGTTAGTCTTGTGTAAAATAGAAGACAAAACAGCACTATATTGCACAAGACATCATTTGACATCCATTCTTCCTACAAGCAGGGGGTCTCACTGTATTCGCACTCTACACCTGAACCTAGGTTCCTGATGGGACCCATGAGCCAAGTCGTGACAGGACATCCCCTGCCAGACATGGGCAACAGCTGGGGCACTGACAACCATGGCACAGTCTAGAAATGTTGTCCAGGATTTTCCAGTGGTCAGGTAATTGTTTCTGTAACATAGGTGGAAGTTGCTCATCTGAACACTGATATCAAGAAGATTCCACTCAGCACCTCCCCAATCAGCAAGTTCGGAGGGTTCCACTCTCTGGTACCAAAAGGATATGGACACTTTGGAGAGGGTGCAGAGAAGGTTTACGAGGATATTGCCTGGTATGGAACTTGTGATATACATAAATGATCTGGAAGAGGGCATTGCTGGTCTGATCAGTAAGTTTGCAGATGATACGAAGATTGGTGGTGTAGCCGAAAGCATAGGGGACTGTCAAAGAATACAGGAGAACATAGGTAAACTGGAGAGTTGGGCGGAGAAATGGCAGATGGAGTTCAATCCAGGCAAATTGAGATGATGCATTTTGGAAGGTCTAATTCTAGAGCGAACTATACTGTAAATGGAAGAGCCTTGGGAAAAGTTGATGAGCAGAGAGATCTGGGAGTTCAGGTCCATAGTACCCTGAAGGTGGCTGCACAAATGATTAGAGTGGTCAAGAAGGCATATGGTATGCTTGCCTTCATTGGAAAGGGTATTGCATATCACAGCTGGCAAGTCATGTTAAAATTGTACAAGAGTTTGGTTTGGCTGCATTTAGAGTACTGTGTACAGTTCTGGTCGCCACATTACCAAAAGGATATGGACGCTTTGGAGAGGTGCAGAGAAGGTTTATGAGGATGTTGCCTGGTATGGAAAGTTCTAGCTATGAAGAGAGGTTGAGTAGGTTAGGATTGTTTTCATTAGGAAAAAGGAGATTGAGGGGGAACCTGATTGAGGTCTACAAAATCGTGAAGGGTATAGACAGGGTAGATAGAGATAAGCTTTTTCCCAGGGTGAGGGATTCAATAATGAGAGGTCATGCTTTCAAGGTGAGAAGAGACAAGTTTAAGGGGGATAGACATGGCAAGTACTTTATACAGAGGGCGGTAAGTGCCTGGAACATGTTGCCAGCAGAGGTGGTAGAGGCGGGCACGGTAGATTCATTTAAGGTGCGTCTGGACAAATGCATAAGTAGGAGGGGAGCAGAGGGATACAGATCCTTAAGATGATAGGTTTCGACAGTGGATTTGGATTGACACAGGCTTGGAGAGCCGAAAGGCCTGTTCTTGGGTTGTAAATTTTCTTTGTTCTTTGTTCACTGCAGTTAAGCAAAGAGCTATAAAGGAAACATAAGACGATTAAAAAACTCTGGAGTAAATGTTCAACTGACCCCAGAATTTAGTACAAAACACATCCAACTCTATCTCTCCCACACAGTGAACCACAAATACCCAATCTCTACCTGGAACATAACAAACCCCTCTCTGCCCCAGGGCTTGACACTCTCTATTTCCCTCAGTCCCTGATAAATCCACTTGCACAGAGGACCCAGCACCAACCACCCCATTATCGCCACTGAACAGAACAAATTCCAGCTATCCCAGAATCCCAGCACTCTGTCTCACCCCAGGTCCCACAGCACCTCCTTCACTGCCACTAGACCTGCCCTCCAGATGCAACAATCCCCCTCTTCCCTCGTATTTGACCATACCCTGGTCGAAACAGCAGAGCTGTTTCCTGTGTATGTTATATCTGGTGCCCTGCAATTTCAAGAATCCAGCAATGTGAGCGAACTTTAGTGCGATTCCTCTTGCAAGACAATTTTTGATCACTATTTCAATTAAGATAAATTCCTTTTTTGATTTTACATAAATAATTGCAACATAACTTGAGAGGTTTTTTCAAATGAAATAATGGTGCAATCATACTAGATGCAGAACTACAGAATTGTTATAGTGCAGAAGGTGTTCACTCATTTCATTTTGTCTGTGCTAAATCAGATTGAGCATTATCATTGAATGTCATCCTCCTCCATTTTCCCCATAATCCTGAATATTGTTTCCAGCACACTTCCTGACAATGCATTCGAGACCCTAATTACTCACAGTGTGAACAAGATGTTTTTCATCTCCCATTTGCTTGTTTTGCGAACTGCCTTATATCTGTTCACTGTCATTCGAGATCTTCTATGCAAGTGTTTTGCTAAATACTGTGCTGGTCCTTCCTCATTAACCCAGACTTTCCATGCATCCATTCATTCTACCCTGAATAATTAGTTCAAGAAATTTTGCCACTGCTGAAGTTAAACTGACTGACCTGTAATTAATAGATTTGCAACATTTTTTGGACAAGGTTGCTACATTTCCAATTCTCCAGTCCCCATGCACAACCCCTAAGCACAAGGAAGAATGCAAAACGTATCTTAGTGTCTCTACAATGTTCACTCCCACTTCCTTCAATATGCTTGGATACATCTCATCTGGTCCCAGTGTCTTATCAATTTGAGGTATCAACAACCTATCCAAAAACTTATCTCCAATGAATTTTAAAGCATTCTAGTGACTGCATTACCTTCTCTATCACCATGGCCTGGGTAGCATTTCCTTCCTCAGTAAGAATAGATCCAAAGAATTCATTTAACATGCCCCTGTTTCCATGTATAAATCAACTATCTGAGATGAAATATTTACCTTTGATGTTAATCTGAAACTGCTTCATATTAATTGTAGATTTAACGTGTTAAATGTAAATGTCCAATTTGATTTCAGAATGGAGTGAAATAAGATAATTCACCAAAGGTTTCAGACACAGCTAAAAGTTCTCAAGGTAAAATCAAAACTGTACAATTTCCCAAAGAGGTTGGAATTTCGGGTATATTGAACATGCTTGCATTCTCACTATTGTAACCTTACTTCCACACTACGCTTCTCTTGAATGTATTTTTTGCTGGATATAAGTTGTGCCGAGCTTTAAAAATCAAAACATGTTATTATAGTGTGTGATCAGTCGCAAGGTGAAACTAATTTCAATTTGTTCTCTTTTTCTATTAAGCAAGCTTCAAAAGATTCTTTTTTTGAAAAGATCTACAACCAACACAGACAATCATATTTTTCCCCCTGCTTAGAAGTTGTATGGCCTCATCAAGAACATAAAACCTTTCCAAGCCCATGTCCTGGTCAGACTAAAGTGCAAATACGGAGACACAGACTGTACAAACAATATGGCAAAGTCTTGCTGCTTTGCTGCTTTTCTGCAAGTGCAACATGCCTCTTCTGTCAGCACACCACATGCTTCCAGACCAGACAGCTTTTGTTTGGCTTCTCTGCTTGATCACATAGTATGTGCAACCATGTGACTTTGAGCCAATTTGCTTTTAATTCCCAAATGAGATGAGTCTGAATGCAACAAAGAATTCTATATACCACAATCTCGCAAATATGTTGAAAATATAGTTACAGTAGGGATACGCCAGTTACAATTTTCAGCTAATTTTTTTGGACTCAAATCCAAAAGTTCAATGGTAACAAATGTTGAAAATTCAGACACATGAAATGAAACGTTTTGAGCGCACAAAGCAAAAACGGCAACAGTTTTCCACATATACGACGTCTTCAATAAAGAAAAAGAAACTTTCAAAAAGTTCCAGCAACTGGATATGAAGAAAAGGAAAGGTTAGGATTGGAAGACGAGCAGTTTATGAAGAGGTGGGCTTTAAAGGCGGCCTTAAAATAATAAAACAGTCTTCCATGCCACAACAGAAAGAGGGCAGTCAGGGAAGAGTTAAAAATAATGAAAGGTGCAAATTGAAGATAGGCATATAAGTCTGTCTACGAGATAAAGTGGTCATAGTCCTCGCAGAACGTAGAGCTGCCCTCTCATCAGAGAGAGATTACTGGTCTGGTTTAACCTGAGGGTCATCATACAACAAGCAAGGGGAGAGGGGGAGAATGAGAATCCTATGTGGTAACCTCACCCAGTGTGGGATTGCTGTTGGCATTACTCTGCATTGCAAACCAGTCATCCAGTCATCTGAGCTAACCAGACTTCACAAAGCAATGTTATCTTAAATAAAATTAATAGTTAGTACAGGTCTTCTCAATATCCAGCAGGAGAAAAACCGCAGCACATCCAAATTTGGATATTGCGCAAGCTGCTTCAGTGCAGAAGCAAGAAGAGTTGAGAAAGGTGGCAGTGAGGTAAAACAGGATGACCATGGGTGAATGTGTCGGAGCTGGATGCAGTTCTAATTCATGACTGCCATATCAATTTTCTCTGCATGCTTGGAAGGAATTGTCTAGTCAAAATTAGTTTGAGGTTCAACTATGCTCCACATATTTAGCATCACATCAGATTTTCAGAGAATAGAATCCCTTCAGTGTGGAAACAGACCCTTTAGTCCACAACAACCCTCCAAAGATTAAGCCACCCAGACCCATTTCCCTACTAGTCTGAATTTACCCCCAGACTAATGTACATCCCCCTGAACACTATGGACAATTTAGCATGGTCAATTGACCTAACCTGCACATCTTTGGATTGTGGGAGGAAACCCACACAGACACAGGGAGAATGTGCAAACTCCACACAGACACAGGGAGAATGTGCAAACTCCACACACCCAGTTGCCCAAGGTTGGAATCAAACCCAGGTCCCTGGTACTGTGAGGCAACAGTGCTAACCACTGATCCAGCATGTCACTGAAGTGTAAGTAGAATACAAAGGCTTAAAATCATTCCAAAATGAAATTGAGTAAGGCCATTCATCAAAGGATTCAGTCATAATGAAGCTATAAAATTGTCAGGGTAAAATCTCTACCTTTCTGAGCACTGACCTGAAAAAAAAAGCAATCTTATATAAATACATCTTTTTTTGAACAATAATACAGTTTATTTCTTTTAAGTGTGCTTGCAATTCGGCTCAACTCCAGAGTCAAGAACAAGCATGGGACAACCTACAAGAGTTATATTTAAAGCTAGAATACCCCATAGATATGGAATGCAAAAGAAATGTTTTTTTAAAATGTACATCATTTTGAAGTCTGCTGTGGATGTCACATGGGTGCATGAACAAACATCAGTCCTGTTATCGGAGACAGGTCATATATAAGCTATTGTGAAATAGAAATTGCATCCCTGCTTGAGTAAGTTAAAAACACAATCTCAAGCTTCGTGTAAAACAGTTTGGCAAAATCCATAAAATCATAATAAAATTCCCCCACACACAGTTCACTCCTGTAAAAGATTTCTGTTCTCTCTAGCGCACAGTTGATGCATTTCCCATTAGATATGGACAGTGTAAAATCTCCTCAGTAAAGCTTTAATAGAGATTCTCTGCAGACCTCAAGGCACCGCTTCCCTGTCAACAGTTTGATGAAACTCAATCACTTTCTGCTGAACTTTTGTGCAGACAATGTGAAATTTTATACCGTATTAATCCACTCATCAATGTAGTAATTAGCTTATTCAAGTGGTCTTTGGCTGGTTTAAGTCAATAGCCCCTGCTGGCAAGACTGGTTGTGGTCAGACTGGGTTGCTCAGTTGATCGGCAATTTATTGCACTTCTTGACAGAAGCTTCACTAACTAAGGTCACAAGAGAGTCCAGTGTGTCAGGGTTCTGCATCTGTTTTCCACTTGCAGCTATAAACTAGTGAAAGTCTTTCAAGTTTAAGTCATATTTTATGTGTACTTCATTCTGTATACTGACCATAGCTTTCAACCCCTGGCCCAGCAAATGTGGCAAGCTATTTTGTAAAAAGTGTTAAGCAAATAAATACACTGTGGAAGTTTCTGCACAGGAGGAGAAGTAACATGCCATTCCTGTGATCTATGCTATATCTCTGACAGTCACACACAACATGAGAAGCAAGATGTTACGTTTGCTTTAAGGCTTTCAGCAAATGACCACAACAATGTACAAAAATGAATTAATTTGAAATAAAGACTTGAAAAATTCAAAATTCATGATATGCGCCCACATACTTGTTAAGTAATGAAAGTGATAGAACAAAAATTATTCAAAAACGCAAGGCAGTTGGTTGAATTTGGAAAGAGGTAGGATTTGTTTTAACATAGAATGGAATGTTGATCAAACAGAAACTGTAGATAATGAAAGTGACAATGTAAGGTAAACTTGCCATAGTGCCAGAGGACCATAGAACTGCTCTCTCATCAGAGGAAGGCTACAAGGAAAGGTCAACAAAACCACTGAATCTCACAATATATATATTTTTAAAAGTTCATTGCAGTGCAATAGTTTAAGCACATGAATTGAATCTCCCTTCAGATCAGCAATTAATACTCTGATGTTCGCAATCTTTAATGCTTTACAAATCAACGCTAACACTACATCGGTTTCCCACTGTTGGTTGAGGTTAGCTGACCTCGTGGTTAGTCTAATTTTGTGAAGAAACCAATCTGTTTACATTATAGATCTACATCTTATCAACACTGAATAGTTCATATCAGTGCTAAAAGCAGAACATTCCACTCCAACGATCATACCTGGTGTTATCATTTTTTCATTAGATTTCCTATCTCCAGCATAATCAATGCAAGCCAAATTCTTCCTAATGTTCCCAGCTGATAGGTTCCATTGGAAGTAAAAGTCACGCCATTGAATTGTTAAATCTGGAGTTCTATAAAGTGTTGCAGTAGTTTCAATGAGAAACCCCAGCTTGTCATAATGGAAAGTAGGTTGAAAGGACAGAGTTTAGTTAAGGCTTTGATATGAGTCAGCACACACAGAGGAAAAAGAACTTGAGAAAATTTTTTTTAAAGAATGGTCTGAACCTCTTTAGCAGCCCGATGAGTATACTGAAAACCAATTGCAGTGTTAACTTGATTCCTTTAAACTTTAGTTTTATTATTAAATAGCATTTAAATCATTTTTAATTGCAAAGTCTACAGTCTGTGTTGATTTTTCTAATATTTTAGGATGGTCTTGAACAGCAAGTGATATGGCACTTATGATTTCAAATGAATGAGTGATAATATCCCAAAAATTAAAATACAATGGGAACCTTTCAGTTACTAGTTGAGTACTGAAAGGATCTGTTTTGGGGTCACTACTGTTTGTCATTTTTATAAATAACCTGGATGAGGGCATAGAAGAATGGGTTAGTAAATTTACGGATGACACTAAGGTCAGTAGAGCAGTAGATAGTGCTGAAGGGTGTTGCAGGTTACAGAGGGACAAAGATAAGCTGCAGAGCTGTGCTGAGAGGTGGCAAATGGAGCTTAATGCAGAAAAGTGTGAGGTGATTCACTTTGGAAGGAGCAACAGCAATAAAGAGGACTGGGTTAATGATATGATTTGGAGATACCTCAACAATCACCTGATGAAGGACCAGAGGTCAGAAAGCTAGTGCTTCCAATTAAACCTGTTGGACTATAACCTGGTGTTGTGTGATTTTTAACTTTGGACTAATTATAAGATTCTTGGTAGTGTAGATGAGCAAAGATCTTGGTGTCCGTGTAGATAGATCCGTGAAAGTTGCCAGCTAGGTTGATAGGGTTGTTAGAAAGGCATGTGTTGTGTTAGCTTGTATTGGCAGAGGGATTGCGTTGCAGAGCTGTACAGAACTCTGGTGCGGCTGCATTTGGAGTATTGCCTACAGTTCTGGTCACCGCATTATAGGAAGGATGTGGAAGCGTTGGAAAGGGTTCAGAGGAGATTTAATAGGATGTTGCCTGGTATGGACGGAAGGTCTTATGAGGAAAGACTTGAGGCTGTTTTCGTTAGAGAAGTTGAGAGGTGACTTAATTGAGACATATAAGATAATCAGAGAGTTAGATGGGGTGGACAGTGAGAGCATTTTTCCTTGGATGGTGATATGAGCATGAGGGGATATAGCTTTAAATTGAGGGGTGATAGATGCAGGAAAGATGTCAGAGGTAGTTTCTTTACTCAGAGTAGTAGGGGACATGGAATACTCTGCCTGCAACAGTAGTAGACTCACCAACTTTAAGAGCATTTAAATGATCATTGGATAAACATATGGATGAAAGTGGAATTGTATAGGTTAGATGGGCTTCAGATTGATTTCACAGGTCGGTGCAACATCAAGGGCCAAAGGGCCTGTACTATGCTGTAATGTTCTATGTTCTATGTTTTATGTTCTGTGTTCTATCACTGTTCTTTTTGGTTTTTTTTTAATTAAAGCAGTGTTCCAGCTTTTCTAGCAACTTCTCATTTTGTTATTATTGGTTGGATTCATGCCAGTCTAGATACAGAATTTTGCCTCTCTCTCAGCGTCCTTCTCAAACTATAGAACATAGAACATAGAACAATACAGCACAGAACAGGTCCTTCGGCCCACGATGTTGTGCCGAACTTCTAACCTAGATTAAGCACCCATCCATGTACCTATCCAAATGCCGCTTAAAGGTCGCCAATGATTCTGACTCTACCACTCCCATGGGCAGCGCATTCCATGCCCCCACCACTCTCTGGGTAAAGAACCCACCCCTGACATCTCCCCTATACCTTCCACCCTTCACCTTAAATTTATGTCCCCTTGTAACACTCTGTTGTACCCGGGGAAAAAGTTTCTGACTGTCTACTCTATCTATTCCTCTGATCATCTTATAAACCTCTATCAAGTCACCCCTCATCCTTCGCCGTTCCAACGAGAAAAGGCCGAGAACTCTCAACCTATGCTCATACGACCTACTCTCCATTCCAGGCAACATCCTGGTAAATCTTCTCTGCACCCTCTCCAAAGCTTCCACATCTTTCCTAAAGTGAGGCGACCAGAACTGCACACAGTACTCCAACTGTGGCCTAACCAAAGTCCTGTACAGCTGCAACATCACTTCACGACTCTTGAATTCAATCCCTCTGCTAATGAACGATAATATTCCATAGGCCTTCTTACAAACTCTATCCACCTGAGTGGCAACCTTCAAAGATCTATGTACATAGACCCCAAGATCCCTCTGTTCCTCCACCTGACTAAGAACCCTACCATTAACCCTGTATTCCGCATTCTTATTTGTTCTTCCAAAATGGACAACCTCACACTTGGCAGGGTTGAACTCCATCTGCCACTCCTCAGCCCAGCTCTGCATCATATCTAAGTCCCTCTGCAGCCGACAACAGCCCTCCTCACTGTCCACAACTCCACCTATCTTCGTATCATCTGCAAATTTACTGACCCACCCTTCGACTCCCTCATCTAAGTCATTAATAAAAATTACAAACAGCAGAGGACCCAGAACTGAACCCTGCGGAACTCCACTTGTGACTGGGCTCCAGGCTGAATATTTACCATCTACCACCACTCTCTGCCTTCGACCGGTTAGCAAGTTTTCTATCCAATTGGCCAAATTTCCCTCTATCCCATGCCTCCTGACTTTCCGCATAAGCCTACCATGGGGAACCTTATCAAATGCCTTACTAAAATCCATGTACACTACATCCACTGCTCTACCCTCATCCACATGCTTGGTCACCTCCTCGAAGAATTCGATAAGACTTGTAAGGCAAGACCTACCCTTCACAAATCCGTGCTGGCTGTCCCTAATCAAGCAGTGTCTTTCCAGATACTCGTAAATCCTATCCCTCAGTACCCTTTCCATTACTTTGCCTACCACAGAAGTAAGACTAACTGGCCTGTAATTCCCGGGGTTATCCCTATTCCCTTTTTTGAACAGGGGCACAACATTCGCTACTCTCCAGTACCCTGGTACCACCCCGTTGCCAGTGAAGACGAGAAGATCATTGCCAACGGTACTGCAATTTCCTCTCTTGCTTCCCACATAATCCTAGGATATATCCCGTCAAGCCCGGGGGACTTGTCTATCCTCAAGTGGTTCAAAATGTCCAACACATCTTCCTTCCTAACAGGTATCTCTTCTAGCTTATCAGTCCGTTTCACACTCTCCTCATCAACAATACGGTCCCTCTCGTTCGTAAATACTGAAGAGAAGTACTTGTTCAAGACCTCTCCTATCTCTTCCGACTCAATACACAGTCTCCCACTACTGTCCTTGATCGGACCTACCCTCGTTCTCGTCATAAAACTGTTCTGCTTATGTCATGCTTACATCATCACTGATTTACATTAACCTGGGGATGCATTGGAACTCACTGCTTGATTACATGATAGAGGCAGAAATCCTTATTACACTTAAAAGAACACTTTTATATGTGAGGGTGACATGCTGGCTCAGTGATGCGCAATGCTGCTGCGCAGGATGAGGGATTGGGGTTCAATTCCAGCTTTGGGTGACTGTCTGTGTGGAGTTTGCACCTTCTCCCTGTATCTGTGAGGATTTTTGCTGGCTACTCCACCTTCCTCCCACAGCCCAAACAAGTGTGTGTTAAGTAAATGCTAAATTGCCCCGTAGTGTGCAGGCGAGGTCATGGTAAATGTGGGCTTGTGTGGCTACGATAGGTCTGTGTGTGATGCTCTTTGGAGGGTCAAGGCAGGCTCAATAGGCAAAATGGCCTCTTTTTGTGTTGTAGGGATTCTATTCTTCTACTAGAATTGCCTTCACCTACAAAGTCACAGACTATGATTTAGACTGGGTGGGAATTAGACTGAGTGATCATGATCATGAAGGACTGAATGATTTCTTTCTGTATTGAACATCTGTCTATGCTTCCAAACTTTGAAACAAGAGATTCATTTTCATTACATTCAGCCTCATTGAATAATAAGTTTTATCAATTCTCAGTCACTGAAAGAGATATTTTAATGAGGAAAATCACTTCAAGACAAACAAAAGAGCTTTAGCTTTAATTTAACACATTTAGCTTTCTCAAATGCAAGATTACCTCTATTCACAAGTAATAAGCAACAATGCTGGCAATCAATGTCCTGTCCTGAATAACCTGCTCCAAAACCAGATCAGTCTTATAATCTTCTAGGTTGTCTGGTTTCCTCCATTTCATTTCATTTACAATTTGATTTCCATCACACCACCACTGCTTGCTGTTCATTCAGCTGCCATTCCTCGAAATCTCATGAATTTGCTTCCTAAACCCTTTTGACTCTTATTCTGTCTTAAGATGTTCCTCAAAAGCTCATTCTTTGTCCAAATGTTTGGACACCTATACTAAGATCTTGCTGCTAAAATTTAGTTGTTAACACTCCCATGTAATGGCATGAAGTGCTTCACCAAATTAAAAATTCAAAATACCATGTTGTGTTTCATTATAAAAAGCTTAGGTTAATACATAAACTGATTATGATGTTCTTATTGAAAAAGAAATCATATGTGGCACCATCTCTATAATATGACTTCTTAATCACTGACAAAATAAAATGATTTCTGGACAAGCTAGTAACTGAATAAATACCCTAAGCTTTTCTCATGAATGACATTGGTGGAACACCAACATTTTTTGACAATAAGACCTCAATTCTGACTGGTCATAGTTTTTAGAACAAATATTTAAACACATGCTTCAATGCCACTACCAAAGGCATGGTTTTTACGTTGTCACGCAGATGAGAGAAAAAAACAGATTTGCTGTTCCAAGTTATGAATATGTCCAAAGAATGACTGTGCTTTTTCCATCAGAACAAGCTTTCCAAAGGTTTTTGGCCTGATCGTTCATTTGTTTGCAAAGTTATGAACCAGTGATCAGGAACAGACTGTACACATTAGAAATAACATACAATTAAATTGATGTGATATCAAACCTAAATAGTTAATGCAGGCACACAGTTCCACTCTCTAAATTAGTAAAATGTTTGGGGTCTGCACATTGCTGTAACCCTAATGCACAATACACTACATAAAAGCAAATTCATCAATAAAAATGATGCTCCAACTGAAAAGTGATTGGATAGGATTTAATAAAATCGTGTCTTTGCCTCATTTGAGAAGTGCTGGAGCTTCCTGGGATATGACTCAAGGTAATTTCCTTTCTCTGCCCATTTGAAACCTAACTTGACGACACATCTCAAAGAAAGAATTACTCACATTTATATGGTGCCTATCACCCAACTCATAATGTCCCAAAACAACTTAAGACTGATTAAATAGCTTTGAGGTGTAGTCTAAAGTAGAAAACACAGCAGCTACGTTGTGAAAATTAAGCTCTTTCAACCAGCAGTGTAACAATGATCAGTAAATGTGTTTTAGTAATGTTGTTTGAAACATTAACATTGTTCAGGACACCAGGGAGAGCTGGTCTACTCAGTCATAGAGTCATAAAGATGTAAAGCACAGACCCTTCAGTACAACTCATCCATGCTGACCAGATGTCCTAACCTAATCTAGTCCCATTTGCCAGCATTTGGCCCATTTCCCTCTAAACCCCTCCTATTCATATGCCCATCCATATGTCTTTTAAATGCTGTAATTGTACCAGCCTCCACCACTTCCTCTGGCAGCTCATTCAATACACACACCACCCTCTGTGTGAAAATGTTGCCCCTTAGGTCTCTTTTAAATCTTTCCCCTCTCACCCTAAACCTATGCCCTCCTGTTCAGGACTCCCCCACCCCAGGGAAAAGAATTTGCCTATTTACCCTATCCATGCTCCTCATGATTTTATAAACCTCTAAAAGGTCTTTTTTGATATGTGCCGTAGAACCTAAGGAGGCTAATGACCATGGGTTTATCATCTCATCTGAAGGCTGGCACATCTAGCTGCGTAGTATTCTTTCAGTATTACACTGATATGTTGAGTGAAGCATTGATCTCTCGATTATAATTCGTGACTGAATAACATAACAATCTGAGACGGGAAAAATCATTGCAAGGATTCTCCTCAAGCCTTTCCTTCAAGTGATTGAGGAACTCCTTCCTGACACAGTACAGTTTTCTCCCATCGAATGATATAACAGACATGTTTATCACTGCATGGCAAATTTAAGAAAGTTCTAACAAACAGCACCAACCATGGTTTTTCTCAACCTTATGTAAGTCGTTGACTCTTCACTGACGTATGATGGATCCTCCCTGTAGTTCATCATGGTGGAAGTTCCATCTGGGAAATTTGTCACCACCATGCTCTTTCCTGGTGACGGTCTAGAGGGCCTGAGTGGTCTAGTGTCATAAGGGAAAAACGCAAGATGGTCTAGCGAAAAAAGGCTTGTGTCCCATATAAAATGTAGCTCATTGCATGATAATAGTGAGGTACACGTTAGTTCATTACAGTCAACATTGTTACTGAGACAATGAGGCAGACCTCAATGTTCAGTCTTTAATTAGCGGGGCTCTATCAAATTCTTTTGTGTGGGATTTCCACCCTCAGTGGGCCTGATTTGCCCTTACATTACAAGATCAAAGCTTATAAGAGCAAGTAGCTGGATAGAGAAAACAGAGAAATTATGGAAAGAGTGTTTCCAATTGCAGGGGTGAGGGTGTCCGCAAATTATAAAAGGGAGCAGATGGTAGTTAAGTGGTCAAGGAGAAGATTGGTTGAGGGTTTATGGGGAGACAAGGGAAGGATTACAGTCTACTTTGTTCGAGAATCACTTCTGGCCAACCAGCAGCGCTGTAAAAGCATTCAACTTTTCTTTCTCAGATACTTTTCACTTCCTTTCAGCTGCTGAGTTTCCCAAAGCCCAGAAGACCAAGTTACCTGTCGTTAGTGTGACAAATTTAATCTAAAAATGTTTAAATATATTATTGTTACTATTATTATTATTATTTGGGAATGTGGGTTGAAAAATGCAGGTAAATGAGTTTTTGGTTTGCATTTCAGTACAGGTTATTTTCTTTAAGGGTCAGAAACTTATTTTGTTTTAGAAGTGGCTCCTGGGGCCAAACAGCCTATTCTTGTTCCCTATTTCTTATAAAACAGTATTTCCAAGATGTGATTTAAGCTAAATTCCCAACAATCTACTTGGTGAAACAATTGCTGAAGTGTTTACTAGTTTAGGATTTATGACACACAGAGAGACCAATAGACAGGGCCTATAAGTAGATCCAGCTTGTAGAGAAATGATTCATGCCAGTTTAGTTCTGGTATTCTCCAGGCCATCAGAGCAGGAAAGAAGTCTTTTGTCATTTTAGCAGTCCAAGTGGATAGGGTGGGGAAAAGCTCTGAATTTTCTTCGAGTTTTGTGAGTTAATACATGTCCATGTCTTGTGGAGAGGACATAACAAAGAGAATCACAGAGTCACAGATTCATAGAATTACACAGCACGGAAACAGACCTTTTGGTCCAACCATTCTGTGCTGAACAGGTTTCCTAAACTGAACTAATCCCATTTGCCTGCATTTGGCCCATATCCCTTTAAATCCTTCCAATCCACATACCTGTCCAAATGTCTTTTAAATTATGTAGTTGTACCTGCCTCAACCACTTTCTCAGGCACCTTGTTTCATATATGAACCACCTTCAGAGTGAAAAAGTTGCCCCTCGGGTCCCGTTTAAATTTTTCCCCTCTCACTTTAAACCTATGCCCTCTAGTTTTGGACTCCTCTACTCTGGGGAAAAGACCTTCGCTATTCATCTTATCTGTGCTCTTCATAATTTATAAACTTCTATAAGGTAACTCTTCCTACAGTCCAGGGAATAAAGTCCCAGCCTCTTCTTATAATTCAACCTTTCAGTCTCAGTAACATCCTTGTCATTCGTTTTTGCACACTTTCCAGTTTAATAGCATCTTTCCTATAGCATGGTGACCAGAATTGTACACAGTACTCCAAATGTGGCCTTACCAATGGCTTGCATAGCTATAATGTGATGTCCCAACTCCTGTACTCAATGCTCTGACCGATGAAGGCAAGCATACCACCTTCACCACCCTGTCTATTTGTGATGCCACTTCCAAAGAACAATGAAAATGCGTCCCTAGATCTCCCTGCTTGATAACACTCCCCAAGGCCCTACCATAAGTCTTGCCCTGGTTTGTCTTACCAAAATGCAACACCTCACATTTATCTGCAATTCCTCAGCCCATCTGGCAAATATGCAGAAATTTCCAATAGAGAACTGCTTGCAACCATGTCAGCTGAGTGAGAAAACTTAAAGTGAGGAACAAGAGTGATACCTCACAGCAACTGAGTGTCTATAAAAGATATTGCTTGGAAAAAGAATGCTTTGCCCAGTGGGAATGTCATAGCTTCTGAAGTTTAACTGAGGCGTGATTATTGCTTATTGCAAACTAAATCTATCTTTTACCTATTTATGGCAAGTTCTTTCCAAATTGTCTTATATTTAACTTTCTTTTTTCCCCTTTCTTTTGTATAATAAGTTTATAATCTTTAATTAAAAGTACCTTGGCAATCTCATATGATTATGTTCAGTGACAGACCACAACAGTAACCAATTTACAAAAATAAAACATATGGTTTACCAAGCCAGGTTTCACTATGGGATTTGGCTTCTCCAGGCTTTACTTCAGCTGGGATCATTAAATTACCAACAGAAATTAATGCTATTGAGGTTCAGGCAGACAGTTTCATTGCAATATTTGAATGGTAAACATGATTGACCCAGAAGTGGCCAAGTCGGCACAGATTCAGTTCTTCTTGCAATATTTTTGCATCTTAATCTCTTGCATAACCTCAGCCCACAAATACAGATTCAGTGCAATATTTCAGCAGGAGCAAAATGTGTATCCAAAGATATTTTAGCAAAAATTTCTGTGATCTATTTAGATTGTCAGAAGCGATCATAATAAAAACAGCATCCCAGATATGCTAAAACAGGAAAAAATGTCATTAGCTCCACTCTTAGGGTTGGATCAGAAAAGTATGGCTCCTATCAGAGCTTGGGCACACAGTTGATACTCCAGTGCAGTACCAATGATTCATTGCATGGCGTTGTGAGAACATTGCTTTGTAAACTGGCTGTTGAGTTTACTTACACAAACACCGGTCTCTGCACTCTTGACAAATAATTAATTTTATGAAGTGTTTGGAGCCATGTTGGTATTGTAAAACACAACTTAATTCAAATATTATTTAATCTCAATGCATGCTACTTTTCTGTCAGTGTGCTATCAGATATACCCCTGACTTTCATCTCATAGAGATGCCAAAATTGTTAGCCAATCTTTGCTAATCTCAAAAATCTATTCCTATGGCAACTAAATATTTACACTAACAAATACATGAGAGAACAACATTTCATTGCAGATTAGTGTTCCTGATAATCTAGTTACAGTAATATTTTATTGCAGTTTCACCAGTGAAGATTTGGTGCAGGCTCGAAGGGCCGAATGGCCTACTCCTGCACCTACTGTCTATTGTCTAAATCAGATGGACTAGGTACCAACTTTCATATCCAAGGAGCACAGCACATAAATAGGCAACCCAGTGATAAATCTGTATTACAAGCAACTTTCCCAACAAATGCTTTTCTACTATGATATTCTGTCTGCCTCAGACAAAAATAAGAACAAGGTAGTACAAAATGATATTTGGATGGATAGTTTGCTTGCAAGGACACTAAAGTTGTGGCATGGTTCATTTTGGCCAGGTAATCCCTTATTTCACGAAACATACTTTGGCAGCTCTTCCCAATTGTGCAGGCTCTACCACAATGAAGAATTAAATACAGTTTATAAACAGGAACACCTCCACCTCCAAGCACACTCTGAACTCTCACTCAATCCTGTTTTAGAAGTATTAAATACTGTTTCTCAGGAAATAATGTGATTAACCTATAAGGGTGCTATTTAATTATTTCCCATTTATCCCTGACTGGCTTTAATGTTACTCGGATTCCTTGCTGTAATATTCGGTTAAGTGCTGCCTTTGTGGTCAGCACTTTTTCCAGTTGTTTGGGCCAAGGTTCTAGTGAGGTCTGTAATGCAATAGCTCTGCAGGAACTCAAACCAAGAATGAGTAACCTGGTTATAGGTAAATAAGTGTATTTTGATAATCCTTACAACAACGCTATCCATTTGCTGATGAATGAGAATAGGTCAATGAAGTAGTTACTGGTCGTAATCATCTTGTTATTTGGGAATTAGAAAGAGTCGAAAGTAACTTTCCACATTATTGTGTAGTTGTCAATGTTATAGCTGCACTGGCCAGTGGTGCAGATAGTTCTGGAACATGTTTCCAGTACTATAGCTGGGATGGTGGCAGGAGTCATAATCTTTGTTGTATCCAGTATGTTCAATGATTTTTTTTTAATATCACGTGGATTGAACCAATTTTGGTGAAGGTTAACATTGCTGATAGTGGAGACTTCAAGATGAGGCCAAGGTGGATCTTACATTTGGCACTTCCAAATGAAAATTGTTACAAATGCCTCAAATCAGAAGGGGTTTGAGGTGGATTGAATACAAAAGCAATGAGGTTATCTCTTCAGTTATGCAGTGAATTGGTAAGACCAAATCTGGTGTGTGATGTACAACACCGTTCTCCTTATTCTTAGAGGGATGCAAATATATTGAAAGCAGATTAGAGAAGGTTTTCTAGAGAGTACTTGCAATAGACAGGTTGCCATATGAGAAATTATTAACTGGATAGGCTTACAACTGCTGTGGTTCAGAAGACTAAAAGGTGACTCAGTAGTTGAAACATACAAAATCCTGAGTAGTCCTGACAGTGTGCATGTGTTGTACTATGGGAGAGTCTAGAACTAAAAGGCAATGGTTACACATTTAAAGGGTTGTGAATCTTTGACACTCTCTTCCTGAAAGGTAATGAAGGCAGAATCTTTAAATATTTTTTGGTGGGGGCAGGGGGAATATGTTGGTTTTTGCCAAACAAGGGTGTGAGATATATCAGGGGAGCAGGTAAGAATATAGAGTAATAAGATCAGGTACAACCTTATTAACTGGTAGAGTAGGTTTGATGATGACCAAGTGGCTAACGCTTGCTCCTAACTTATGCATTCATATGTACGTCTATTTCAGCGAGCAAAAAGGTAAAAACAATGACTGCAGATGCTGGAAACCAGATTCTGGATTAGTGGTGCTGGAAGAGCACAGCAGTTCGGGCTGCATCGAAGTAGCTTCGAAATCGACGTTTCGGGCAAAAGCCGTTCATCAGGAATAAAGGCAGTGAGCCTGAAGCGTGGTGATATAAGCTAGAGGAGGGTGGGGGTGGGGAAAAAGTAGCATAGAGTACAATGGGTGCGTGGGGGAGGGGATGAAGGTGATAGGTCAAGGAGGAGAGGGTGGAGTGGATAGATGGAAAAGGAGATAGGCAGGTAGGACAAGTCCAGACAAGTCATGGGGAGAGTTACTGAGCTGGAAGTTTAGAACTAGGGTGAGGTGGGGGAAGGGGAAATGAGGAAACTGTTGAAGTCCACATTGATGCCCTGGGGTTGAAGTGTTCTGAGGTGGAAGATGAGGCGTTCTTCCTCCAGGCGTCTGGTGGTGAGGGAGCGGTGGTGAAGGAGGCCCAGGACCTCCATGTCCTCAGCAGAGTGGGAGGGGGAGTTGAAATGTTGGGCCAAGGGACGGTGTGGTTGATTGGTGCGGGTGTCCCGGAGATGTTCCCTAAAGTGCTCTGCTAGGAGGCGCCCAGTCTCCCCACTGTAGAGGAGACCGCATCGGGAGCAACGGATACAATAAATGATATTAGTGGATGTGCAAGTAAAACTTTGATGGATGTGGACGGCTCCTTTAGGGCCTTGGATAGAGGTGAGGGAGGAGGTGTGGGCGCAGGTTTTACAGTTCCTGCGGTGGCAGGGGAAAGTGCCAGGATTGGAGGGTGGGTTGTTTGGGGGCGTGGACCTGACCAGGTAGTCGTGGAGGGAACGGTCTTTGTGGAAGGCGGAAAGGGGTGGGGAGGGAAATATATCCCTGGTAGTGGGGTCCATTTGGAGGTGGCGGAAATGTCGGCGGATGATTTGGTTTATGCGAAGGTTTGTAGGGTGGAAGGTGAGCACCAGGGACGTTCTGTCCTTGTTACAGTTGGAGGGGTGGGGTCTGAGGGTGTAGGTGCGGGATGTAGACGAGATGCATTGGAGGGCATCCAGCAGTTAAGAGTCTATCACATGGTGGGTTAGACTAATAAAATAATGAAAGGCCTATTCTCCTTCAGAACATTAATTGACCTTGAACATTTTACTCAGGAACTCCTTGAAGAAAGAGGTTTAGTCATCAAGTGAACCTGTTGGATAAAGGCAACCTGTGATAATGTCATGCCATGTACATGGGAGAGAAAGAATATCCCTAATGTATCTGACTCTACTACCTCTGTTGGCAGTGCATTCCATGCACCCACCACTAGCTGAGCAAAGAACCTACCTCTGACATCTCCCCTAAACCTTCTTCCAATTACCTTAAAATTATCTCCCCTCGTGATAGACATATCCTCCATGGGAAAAAGTCTCTGATTATCCATTCTATCTATGCCTTTCAACATCTTGTACGCCTCTATGAAGTCACCTCCCATCCTTCTTTGCTCCAATGAGAAAAGCCCTAACTCCTTCAACCTTTCCTTGTTAGACGTGCCCTCCCGTCCAGGCAACATCCTGGTAAGTCTCCTCTGCACCGTCTCTAAAGCTTCCACATCTTTCCTATAATGTGGTTACCAGAACTGAACACAATACAGCTGCATATTATTACAGTTGCAGAAGAGATACCCCAAGTTCCCAAGCTTCCGGGTGAGGGGTAAGGATCTGGTTTCCTTTTTTATTCACCAGTCCCCTTCATTGGTTACAACAAAGCTAATTTGAAAATAATCTTTTCCCTTGTGAAAGCCTTTTCTCAGACCCAAATGAATTTATGTTTAAAAGAAGTCAATGTGACCAGTTAACAAAAGGGTAAGTTTATTAGTAACTGAAAGAGAGAATTAACAGCACAACTCTCGGTTCTAATTTGCATGCAAGACCAAAAGGTTGTTAGGAAAGATACATGGATTAGTCTCTACGTTCCATGAAGAGTAGACAATGAGGACTTGCTGTCTTTGCATTGGCAGATACTGATCACATTAATGTTAATAGGTGAGCCATTGATTTTGAGATACCAGGTTCTAGATTAGAGTGGTGCTGGAAAAGCACAGCAGTTCAGGCAGCATCTGACGATTTTACTGCTCCTCGGATGCTGCCTGAACTGCTGTGCTTTTCCAGCACCACTCTCATCTAGAATCTGGTTTCCAGCATCTGCAGTCATTGTTTTACCATTTTGAGATACCTGGCTTGGCAGGACAGCTGTAAATCCCTTGTGCTGTTTCTATTCAATGCAGTTTCACTTGCCTTCTGGGTCTTGGTAAAGAGGCACAGTGGCTCAGTGGTTAGCGCTGCTACCTCACAGCACCAGGGGCCTGGGTTTGATTCCAGCCTCAGTGGACTGTCTGTGTGGAATTAGCACATTCTCCCTGTGACTGTGTGAGTTTCCTCTGAGTGCTCTGGTTTCCTCCTGCAGTCCAACAATATGCAAGCTAGGTGGAGTAACCATTGAAAATGCAAGCATAAAGTCAAGGCGGGATGCTCATCGCAGGGTCGGTATGGGCTAAATGGCATTGCTTCCAGACTTTAGGGATTCTATGAAAGAGACTTGTTATTTCCTTTTACCTGAACAGAGGGATAATTAATGGTTTTCGGAGCTCTGACCCTCACAGCACATACATTCGCCCACTACCATTCAGTCTAGAGTTGATACAGTCTTTTAATTTCTTCTGTATTATTGAAAGAGAGAAAGACAGCTATTTCTTTGATATACACTGCTCTCTTTTCTTTTATTATGTTCACAGTATGGGACAACTCAACAGCAGAGTACTGTTAAATTTGCAGTAGCTTTCTTCATTTGTCCTTCTTAATGATGCTACCTTAGCACCCATCAGATGTGACATTCCAGGGTCTCCATCAAGGGTGGGGATAGTTCAAACAGGTCTTCCAGAAAGTCACTGCAATGCATTGTGTATCATATACATCCTTAGTTAATTTTGGCTGTATTCACTTTTCAAAAAAAATTAATAGCGCAAATGTTCATTTGTGATCCAGAGTTATGATCCCTCATCCTCGCATGAAACACTTGGCATTTTGCATCGTATTGGTTATTTCCTCACTATCCTTCTGTTCCTGGGCCAAGAGACAACCTAACAATGATTTAACTTTTCCAGTACAGTACCTCAACCAATTTTGAGAGGTTATATAATTCTGATCCAAGATGACATGCCCACTATCTTTCACTTCCCTCATTGTTGGTGGGCATATTTCCTCCATTCCTCAATTTAATTGCACTTTAATAATAACTTTTTCTTTTTTATTTTATTCTTTGGATGTTACCAAACTTCTCTCGATGGTGGTACTGTTCAATCTTAATTGCCCTGAGATCACTCAAAGTGACCTTTTAATTTGGAACTGCAATCACATATAGACTAAATCTGCTGGAAATTACAACCTCCTTTCACTGAAGACCATTGATGAACCATTAGATTCTTAGAACAATCCAAACCACTTTCCTGGTTGTATTTCTTACGACAGTCCAAAAATTATAAATTTTTATAATTTGACCAAAGTTATGGGACATAAACAAATAGGCAAAATAAAATTGATTATTTATCCCTAGTCACATGAAGAGTAAGAGTATTGTGGTACTGGAGTCATACATAGGCTAAACTAGTTGAGGAAGTCAGTAGATCATGGGTTTTTACATCAATTCATAGTTATCTTTCCTGCCAAAGGGAAAGTTTAAATCACCATGATTTCAGAAGGCAAGAGGTTGCTCTCCCAATTCAGGATGAGATGACTGCTGGTAAGATTAATTGAAGAGTCAACAAGCCTGAGGGCCAAGTTAGAGAAGGTGAGGCTCCAACCAATAATGATCGCAGTTACTGAACACAATAACACAATGATGAGATATGAAAGTGACCTTCAGATTCCTAGCTGTGACAAATATACATACCCTATACAACAATTGGCGCTACCTTTCTGGCATAATCTCAACCTGGAAATGTGGGATATGGAGAAGGATTTTCTCAAGAAATATTTGCGAGAGATCCCAGAATTTCAGTGAAATATTTATTCCATCTAAACTCAGTTTATGGGCCCTGATTAAGGATAAAACCTTCAACCATTTGCTGCTCTAGAATCCTGTACTAAGCTGCTAACTGCAATCTGGGCACAAAAGGCAACTAGTTTTTGACCTGATGGAGCAGAGGGAACATTATTGACATAGTGAACTAAATGTTAAATGACAAAATGTCATGAAATTATCGGGTTTGGCAGCATATAATTTCAGAAGTCCATATTCCAGTCTGTTTACAATGTCTAATTACATCTCCGTAGTACCCAAAACTTTAAAAAATGCTGAGGTCAGAGAAACAGAATCTGCCTTTTATTTCAGATGATGCTATAATTAATACATTTTCAGCATAGCTGTGGTTACATGCGAAAACTGCAGAGGCACTGATTTCAACACGACTCTTCAAGGTAAAAGGGTGAACTTTTAAAATGTCAGGATTAGAAATACAATACTATAAACCACATTTCAGTGCAAAGTTTCCTTACTTATATCCTTAAATCTTTTAGTCAAGTACAACATGCCTGAGAATGTGTCAGTCATTGAATTACTGATTGCACCCTAGTTAAATATCTCCCCCATTTGGTATTAATCATCATTTCTTTAATTTAAGTGACACATGTAAACATATATGTGAAGCAATATAGACCCTGGTTGAATGATGTAATCCTATAATGTGAAAGAAAATCCCAAGGATTTTAAGAAATTATTATTAATTCTTAGAACGTGAGTGTTACCAGTTAGGCCAGCAATTGTTGCTCATCCTGAAATGAGCTTGAGTCGGTGGTGAATTGCTTTCCTGAACCATGATAGTCCATGTATAAAAACACACACCATAAATTTCTTTCCTGTAATAATTGTTACAGCTGAGTAGCTCCCTGCACCATTTCAAAGTGTAATTCAGAATCAACCAGGTTAAAGTGGATCTGCAATCTGCCTAACCAGATATGATTGCAGATTTACTCCCCAGAAGGATATTAGTGAATCAGACAGCATCTTTTCTTAAATATCAATCTAGCAGTTTTGTGATCATTATGAATGAAGCTTGCATTTAATTCCAGGTTTGATTAATTAAACTTTAAATCTTCTCTTTCCCATGTGGGATTTGAACTTGTATCTCCGGACTCAAGGTTACTTCTTCAGTAACATGTTACCATTGAAATGTGCAATGGTAGTTGGAAAGTGGAATGATAGTTGGAAAATAAAATGCCATCCCTACTATCTGTCGTGAGAGTTCACCTCCACCATCCTGACACCAGTTTACATACCACCCCATGCGGATGTGAAGAATGCCGAAATTAAATTTACATTACTGCAAACAGTTTGGAGATGAAATTCCCCGATGCTCTATTCATCATGACCGGCAATCTCAACCACATGGACTTCAAGATGGTACTGTCAAAGTACCACCAACACATCTCCTGCCCCACCAGAGGACCAAACATTCTGAGCCACTGCTACACAACCATCAAAAACCATCCCACCACCCACACTTCAGAAAATCAGATCACTGATTTCCTTCTCCCAGCTCACAAGCAGAAGCTGAAACAGGAGGGCCTTTCACAGAAGGCAGACACAATGCTGGTCCTAGGCTGTGGAAGACCGACTCCGGGACTGCTTGGAATCAGTGGACTGGACCAAATACAAGTACTCAATAGAAAACATAGACGTGTGCACCACCACTGTCACGGAATTCATTAGCAAACGTGTAGAGGACAGCATAACAAAGAAGTCAATCCAAGTGTTCCCCAACTGTCAACCTTGGATGAACCAGGAAATCCAATCCCTACTGAAGGTCAGATAAGCAAGCATTCTAGTCAGATGACCCAGACTAATACAGGAAATCCAATATGACTTCTGCAAACCAACAAAACGGTCTCCCGCCACCTATGGCAAGGCCTAAACAACATTGTAGGACAAAATGAAGCAGAGCTAGATAACAGACACAGACCTATCCCTCCCTGAGGCACTCAATGCTGTCTATGCTTGGTTTGAGCAGAATGCGTTCGGTGAGACCCACCCTGAAAGCCATGGACTCACCTGTTCCCTCAGTCACCCATGAAGACATCAGATTACCTTTCCTCGGAGTCAACCCAAGGAAAGAGGCAGGCCAGGACAGTGTCCCCTGCCAAACATTAGATTCTGTGCAGACCAACTGGCGGAGGGACTCACTGACATCATCAACCTCTCCCTCCTACAAGCCAAATCCCCCACCTGCTTCAAGAAGACCACCACCATCCCAGTACCTAAGAACATACATGCAATGTGCCTTAATGACTACTGCCCAGTGGCTCTGACCTCCACAATCATGAAATGCTTTGAAAGGCTGGTCATGGCCCCCATCAACTCTAGTCCCAGTCAGCCTCAATTCCTCACAATTTGCCTTAAGCATTAAGTTCTTATGAGTGAGGATAACCGACAAGCTGTCTTGGACTTCCCATGTAAATGCAATGGTCACGAAGGCACAATAACACCTCTTCTTTCTCAAGCAGTTCAGGAAATTTGTCACATCCATAAGGACCCTCACCAACTTCTACAGCAGCACCATTGAAAGCATACTGTCCATGTGCATAATGGCCTTGTATGGCAACTGCTCTGCCCAGGACAAAAGATTGTGTGCACAGCCCAGATCACCATGGGAGCCAACCTTCCATCCATGGATTCCCATGGCCTGTTGCCGCGGAAAGACTGCCAACATCATTGAAGGTAAAAACAATGACTGCAGATGCTGAAAATCAAATACTGGATTAGTGGTGCTGGAAGAGCACAGCAGTTCAGGCAGCATCCAACGAGCAGCGAAATCAACGTTTCGGGCAAAAGCCCTTCATCAGGAATAAAGGCAGTGAGCCTGAAGCATGGAGAGATAAGCGAGAGGAGGGTGGGGGTGGGGAGAGAGTAGCATAGAGTACAATGGGTGAGTGGGGGAGGAGATGAAGGTGATAGGTCAAGGAGGAGAGGGTGGAGTGGATAGGTGGAAAAGAAGATAGGCAGGTCGGACAAGTCAAGGAGACAGTAACTGAGCTGGAAGTTTGAAACTAGGATGAGGTGGGGGAAGGGGAAATGAGGAAGCTGTTGAAGTCCACATTGATGCCCTGGGGTTGAAGTGTTCCGAGGCGGAAGATGAGGCGTTCTTCCTCCAGGCGTGTGGTGGTGAGGGAGCGGCGGTGAAGGAGGCCCAGGACCTCCATGTCCTCGGCAGAGTTGGAAGGGGAGTTGAAATGTTGGGCCACGGGGCGGTTTGGTTGATTGGTGCGGGTGTCTCAGAGATGTTCCCTAAAGCGCTCTGCTAGGAGGCGCCCAGTCTCCCCAATGTAGAGGAGACCACATCGGGAGCAACGGATACAATAAATGATATTGGTGGATGTGCAGGTGAAACTTTGATGGATGTGGAAGGCTCCTTTAGGGCCTTGGATAGAGGTGAGGGAGGAGGTGTGGGCACAGGTTTTACAGTTCCTGCGGTGGCAGGGGAAAGTGCCAGAATGGGAGGGTGGGTCGTAGGGGGGTGTGGACCTGACCAGGTAGTCACGGAGGGAACGGTCTTTCCCAGCCCGGTAATGATCTCCTACAACCTCTTTCATCAGGTATGAGATACAGAAGCTTAAACATATGTATCAGCAGGTTCAAGAACAGCTGCTTCCCTATCATTGATGAACTGACTCTCTGACTTTAAATAATGCTGACCTTGCTAATGTTGATCTTGCCTAGTGCACGCCCTGTGCGATGTAACCTGCATACTTCTGCCCAAGGGTTTCTTTCATACTATGATCTGTATGTCCTTGCTTACTATGATCTGCCTATATTGCTCATAAACAAAGATTTTCACTATACTTAGCTACATGTGACAATAACCCAAATCAATTAATCAACCAAAGTGTGTGAAAACAAATAACAACAAGATCATTAGCTATGTGTGACATTTGATAATTTGGTTACACAACCTGCCTCACCTTCTAAATTTCAGTAAAACATTTTTTTAATTAGTAATATTATTTTCTAAGTCTGGATTACTAAAGGTTAAAAGTAAGTTGAATGCTAGGATTTAAATGCACACTTGGAAAAAATTCCATAGAGTGAGAAAGGTTAAGCTTATAAAACAAATGCCAATAAACACATCGTCAAGATGAGTGTTAAATCCATTTTAACACTGAGGTGTGAAAATGTCTGGGCAAGGGTTGATATTATAAATTTCTAACACATCTCAGCATGGTCTCCCACTGATGAACAACAGAAGAGGCAGACAGAAATCTCACCATCTTCCAGACAGCACTTCTCTGACATTATGGTTAGAAAAGAGAAAAATGATTAACAAAGTACAAATCATAATTACCTGAAGATCAAGAGAATCTTTGTCTAAGAATACAGAATAGCTGTAAGGATAACATATTTACTGCTATGTCCAAATATGTGTCAAAAAGGGTTAAGATTGAGGAATGCCCTCAGCACCACTCACTTTGATAATATCATATGGACTTTTCCCCGGGTACAACAGAGTGTTACAAGGGGACATAAATTTAAGGTGAAGGGTGGAAGGTATAGGGGAGATGTCAGGGGTGGGTTCTTTACCCAGAGAGTGGTGGGGGCATGGAATGCGCTGCCCGAGGGAGTGGTAGAGTCAGATTCATTGGCGACCTTTAAGTGGCATTTGGATAGGTACATGGATGGGTGCTTAATCTAGGATAGAAGTGCGGCACAACATCGTGGGCCGAAGGGCCTGTTCTGTGCTGTATTGTTCTATGTTCTATGTTCTATGTTCTAGAGCTGGAAAGGTCTGGACCTCAAAGGAGAGGAACCTAAAATTTAATCTTTCTCAAACAATGTCTATCATTTCAATATAACTTGCGACTAGTTGCTAGAATAGAATAAACTATACCTTAATTAAAACAGATTCTTCTCAGTGGTTTTCTTCAACCACTATAGACCTGCTGTTCATACACTTCAACAGAATGGCGGCAACAAAACTTATTACAAGCAGTAGCTCCAGACCGTTTTGTCAGCTAGCATACACACAAAAACTGCACTTGCACACCTGAGGGAACATTTACACTGCAAATATTATCACAGTGTAAAATAGTACCCACACAAGGGGAATAACATCAGATTTGTCCATTTACAACAATCTTAATCAAGATCCTTTGTGAAATGAGGGAAACTACCTCGATGCGGGAATGGCGTCATGCTTTCTTCTATTTAAATATTGAAGCTAATAAAGATATGAATTGTATGTACATAATGTTGTTTGATCTTTCGTTATTTAACATGTGTTGTGAATTCCTAGTGAGCACTGTGAATGCAATACTGTGAAGATCAAGAATTAACCTGATAACTGTTCTGGACAGCAACAGGGTGCTGGTCAGTAGCAGGAGGTGACAGAAGGGATTCTGTTTTTACTGAATAATGGCCTACTGGGAAATGTCATTTCAATATCACATTGTGAATTAAGTCAGCACTCCATAGAGCACTAAAACTTTCTTCTCACAAACTATTCCGATTAGCCATAATACAATATTTAGTATAAATTAATTTATCAGAAATGAATGGATTTGTTGGAAGCTTGCATGTCTGATTGCTTATCTTACCAGTTTGAAAGGAAACAGAAGTTGCAAAATGTCCATCTATCCCTATTGTAGTACTACCCAAAGTTCCTCATCAACATAAAAAAAGGCATTGATCCTAATCACAATAATTTTTAGAGGCATTCTTCACATATTACAATGCCTAAGATTATTAAGATTTGAAAGTGCTGGTGTTGGACTGGGGCGGACAGAGTTAAAAATCACACACCAGATTCTATTCCAACAGGTTTATTTAGAAGTACTAGCTCTTGAAGCACTGCTCCTTCATCAGATAGTTGTAAGGTATAAGATCACAAGATCAGAATTTATTGTGGTTCTGTTCGCCGAGCTGGGAATTTGTGTTGCAGACGTTTCGTCCCCTGTCTAGGTGACATCCTCAGGGCTTGGGAGCCTCCTGTGAAGCGCTTCTGTGATGTTTCCTCCGGCATTTATAGTGGTTTGTCTCTGCCGCTTCCGGTTGTCAGTTCCAACTGTCCGTTGCAGTGGTATATTGGGTCCAGGTCGATGTGTTTGTTGATTGAATCTGTGGATGAGTACCATGCCTCTAGGAATTCCCTGGCTGTTCTGTTTGGCTTGTCCTATAATAGTAGTGTTGTCCCAGTCAATGACAAGCAACATGAGTTCAACTGGGACAACACTACTATCCTAGGACAAGCCAAACAGAGAACAGCCAGGGAATTCCTAGAGGCATGGCACTCATCCACAGATTCAATCAATAAGCACATCGACCTGGATCCAATATATCAAACACTGCAACGGACAGCTGGAACTGACAACCGGAAGCGGCAGAGACAAACCACTATAAGTGTTGGAGGAAACATCACAGAAGCACTTCACAGGAGGCTCCCAAGCACTGAGGATGTCACCTAGACAGGGGACGAAATGTCTGCAACACAAATTCCCAGCTCGGCGAACAGAACCACAACAACAAGCACCCAAGCTACAAATCTTCTCACAAACTTTGAATCAGAATTTATAGCCTATAGGATCACAAGGCACAGGATTTATAGATATAAATACTGATCTTATGATCCTATACTCAACAACCATCTGATGAAAGAGCAGCGCTTCAAATGCTGGTGCTTCCTGTTGGACTATAACCTGGTGTTGTGTGAATTTTAATTAAGATTATCAAATATTTATTAGAGGTCAACTGTGGAAATATATTTAAAGAAAACCTGAAAATGCCTGTCATTCTCAGATATATTTATTCCCTGTTGTTCATGTGGGGAAGGAAACAATATACTTCACATGGAAGAGTATGTGAGAAAGAGACAGAGAAAAACAGAGAAAGTGGAGAGAGAGAGAGAAGGGCATGAGGCTTATTGTTCTTTTCTCCTTTATTTTTCATTTATTATTACTCAATCAATGGTCATATTTAAGCAAACCGATGTTGTTGAGTCTTCACTTAATTCCATTTAACCGAATCCGAAGAACTTCTTGGAATTACTTTGCGTTTCAAGACAGATGGCAATACGTAATTCTCACAAATGAGCAGCGAGAGGCTTATTTGTATGGACCCTCATTATTAATGAACCTCAGCTAATTACTATCCAGTTTCCTATTCGCCCACCCTCCAGTTAGAAACAAGATGGCAACAATTCCCAGCATGCTCTCTGTCCATTAATATTAGCATCGAAATTAGAGCAGCCTCATCACACGATTGTGGCACATCCACTCACAATACTGTCTGCACTTTAATGCTACACTTTGGAGCTTACTGGCATCTTTCAGTGTAGTGCTGCTGCATGGATACTTTGCCCACAGGTATTGGTCCCCATCTCATAACTGGAATGAAGAGCATCTCAGGGCTGTCTCAGTACTTATTCACTTTGAGCCTACTTAGATGCTCACAGCATCCCTGCCTTGCATTACCTGGCATTTCTCTGCTTTGCTTCTCAGTTAGAGCTAACAGACTCGTAGCACAATAACAAAACCAAGAATTGTGGATGCCAGAGATCGAAAACACACAAAAATAGAAATTGCTGGAGAAACTCAGCAGGTCTGGCAGCTTCTGTGCAGTGAAAACAGAGTCAAGCCCGGGATCCAGTTCTAAAGGGTCACTGGATTTGAAAAGTAAGCTCTGTTCCTCTCCACAGACTCTGAGTTCCTCCAGTAATTTCTGTTTCTGTGTGTTTCAGGCTCATAGTACCTCTGTCTTGCCTGGTCAGGCACAAGGCTAGGCAGCTTGTCATGGTTGTCATCATGAGGGGCTGAAGATTTTGCTATATGGTACCAACATTACACCTCCTCCATGTACCCACAGTGAATGCACCAAACACACTGCATGTGCATCAACCAAATAGCGTTACTTCAAATCTAAGGAGAATATTCTAGTCAAATCAAGTGACAGACCCTTCAGGCAGGAGGTCAACAGTATCACCCAATATCATTGCAGGGGCTTAGGCATGGTGAGTCAGCTGTTCCGGGCAGTCATGGTCAGGGTGCTGTCTTCACACTGGATGAGAAGTTGAATATCAAGCACCCCTCCTTTTGTCTTGGCTCTTTCTGACATATTGTGGGCCATCTTCTGGAATGAGACGAACAAAGTGATTGAGTGAGATGAAAGCGGCTGCCTCAGCTGCTAGTGTTGGTGCGGTTGGGGGCAAAGTGCTGAGGCATCCCAAGGAGGATGAAGCACAGAGGCCATCCAGAGTTAGCGGTCGAAGGGAGGGAGGGGATTGGGTGTTTGAGAGCGAGTGAGGGAAGATGTGAGCATGGGGAAGGATGATTTTTGTTGGGATGTGGGTGCAGGAGCAAAAGCACAGTGAATGTGAGGTAGCAGAGAGATGATGATGGGACTTACCCTGGATGAATGGAAAAGATCCTACAAAATTGGGCATTTCTCCAGAGAGGTGAAACTACAACAATCCTACTAACAATCAGATTGGCCGAGACTTGGGTTGTGGCCTCCTCTGGCAGTCCTGGGGGAAGAAAGCAGCCCTCGTCTGCGTCACTCCATCCACTAGGACCTTCAGGTTCCTTTCTGCAAAGTGTGGTGCTAACTTCTCATCTGCTATGTCTGGAGCGAGTCTAGCAACCCAATCATGGCTGTTCCATACTACCCGCACTTCACTGGGTGCATAATGACCTTTTAAAGATGGCACCATAACCAATGATGCCCTGGCAGTGGTGAGTGCTTTCCTCTACAGCAAGTGGGAAAGGCAGGCTAACAGTAGATGAATGGGGCACCATAGGGGTGTGGTACCTGGTTAATGAGGAAAGTTGGGACAGTAACTTGAGAAAACATGCTCCCCCTCACAGAGGGACACCATCTAAGAAACCTTCCAAAAATGACATGCAGCCAATTCCTGGTAAGATTCAGTCCCAAATCCTTCATTGTAACATCTCTACATACCTTGATCAGATAGAAACAAACATTGCATTTTACGCCATTAATGTCTCATTGACTCAGTCCCTAGATATTTGGGCAAACGCATACCACATTTGCCCTCAGAAATCTCCAAGTGGCAACAGACTGCAGGCAGCTGGTGGACAGCGTTCTCTGTAAGTTCTCTATAGTTGCTCACTGGAGTGATGCCAAGAAAGGAATCTTTGGCAAGTTAGCACCCTGGAGAGTTGCATTCTCCTTCAAGGCCATCAGAAGGCACACTAGCAATTGTGGTGATCTGAGCAGACATAAGATCAGTCCTGAAGAGATGTGACTGTAACAAGAGGATAAATGCATCAGTCATTAGTCATAGAAGAAATGTAATTGTAAAGTAGAGTTTCTGGGCTTAAACTATCCAATGAAGAAATGTATTTGCACTGGGGAATTGAAATGTGCAAAGATTAGCCACCAGTAAATAGATTTGCTCCAAAAGAATCTTGTCCAGATGGGCCAATGTGCTGAGGAATGGCAGATGGGATTTAATTTAGATAAATGCGCGGTGCTGCATTTTGAGAAAGCAAATCTTAGCAGAACTTATATATTTAATAGTAAGATCCTGGGGAGTGGTGTTGAACAAAGAGACCTTGGAGTGTAGGTTCATAGCTCCTTTGAAAGTAGATTTGCAGGTAGATAGGATAGTGAAGGTGACATTTGGTATGCTTTCCTTTATTGGTCATAGTATTGAGTACAGGAGTTGGGGTCATGTTGCGGCTGTACAGGACATTGGTTAGGCCACTTTTGGAATATTGCATGTAATTCTGATCTCCTTTCTATTGAAAGGATGTTGTGAAATTTGAAAACGTTCAGAAAAGATTTACAGAGGAACCTCGATTATCAAATGAGATGGGCGGGCAGTATTTCGTTCAGATGATTGATTATTCAGATAACTGATTCAATGCCTCTCCTCTGGGACCTGGAGTTTTCTGAAGTTGCCTTTTTCCTCACTCTGCCTGCCTTGTTCCCTCTCTCTCTGTCTCAGGGACTGTTTCTGAGCAGACATTCACTTGTATGTGAGGCACCTGCAGCATTGCTGAAGCCTCTCCCCACCGCTGCTTCACTTCAATGGGATTGACAGAATAAGCACTTGCTATGTCCATTCCCGGTTCAGGAGACTAAGCATCAGCACACTGCGCAACCCCCCACACCCACCGCCACCCTCGCCCCGCTTCCCCCCCACCTCCACCCACCCCTGCCCCCAGAATGGAGACAGCAGCCAGACTGGACACCAATAGCAAAACTGTTGCTGCCTTTGGGAGTGAGTCTCAAAATAGCACACACACACACACACACACACACACATGCACACACGTGCAAACACATAACCTTTTCACATTGTACAGGACAATGTTGAAGAGATTATTTAGGGAAGGGTGGTTTAGGGTACACTCCTTTGTAGAACACCAGGGAAAGTGTGGGGGGGTGAGAGAGAAAGAGAGAGAGAGAGAGAGAGAGAGAGTGTGTGTGAGAGAGAGAGCACGGGAGGTCAGTCATTTGGATACTGTGCCTGGGCTCCTCTCAATGTCCAGGATTATTCTCGGCAGCCAAATTCACTTTTAATCATTGTAAACAAAAGACATGATCAGTGTTGGTAACATGTCTCTAATGTAATGTTTCTATCAGGACCTTGAAATCTTCTTCAGATAATCTGAAATTCAGATAATTGATACTCGGATAATCGAGGTTCTTCTGTACAAGGATGTTGTCAGGGTTGGAGGATTTGAGTTATAGGGAGAAGCTGTTTTCCCTGGAGTGTCCAAGGCTGAAGAGTGACCTCATAGAGGTTTATAAAACCATGAGGGGCATGGATAGGATAAATAGACAAAACTAGAACTAGAGGGCATAGGTTTAGGGTGAGGGGGAAAGTATAAAAGGGACCTAAGGGGCAACTTCTTCACACAGAGGGTGGTGTGTGTATGGAATGAGCTGTCAGAGGAAGTGGTGGAAGCTGGTACAATCACAACATTTAAAACGCATCTGGATGGGTATATGAATAGGAAGGGTTTCGAGGGATATGGGCTTAAATGCTGGCAAATGGGACTCACTTAAGTTGGGATACCTGGTCGGCATGGACGAGTTGGACCGAAGGGTCTATTTCTGTGCTGGACAGTTCTACAACTGCATGACAAAATATGTTTTGCCATCAATTCCATAAAAAGGATGTGTTTGAAGTAGTCAGTGCTAGTAATTGCCCTGCTATTTTACATTTTTGTTTGTCAGTAGGAGCAAATTGAGATCTTTGGAAAAATCATTGTAACATCATCTAATGTTTGATACAGTTGTAAGTTTGTGTCCTCAGCATTATGTGTTTGACTCACACAGTTCCCCATAAGGAGCGCTCATCACAATCTGTCTTGGGCTGTGAAAAACTACATGAAACCTTTTGAAAGACATGACACTTTCTCTTTTCATAGCCCACACCTGCCAATAAATTGAGTTCAGGGATGTGTAAGATAAGTGCATTTGTCAGGGCTAAATGTAAGGTAATAGGGTTGGGGGATGGGTCTGGGTGGGCTACTCTTCGGAGGGTCGGTGTGGACTTGTTGAACCAAAGGGCCGGTTTCTTCACTGTAGCCATTCTATGATTCAATGATTTCTTCCTTGTAACTGAAGCCTTTCCGAAGACAATGATAGGATGCTGTGACTCCTTCCAATAACCCATTCCTTCACAAATATAACTAATTAATTTAATATATTAGGCTGCTCATTACATAAGAACATTAATTTGCTAAGTAAACATTTGTTCTGCAATTCATTCAGTTAACTGACAAATAAGTGCATGTTAAAAGAATTAGATAACTGGAAATGATGAAGTGAACACTAATCCTAACTGTTAACGATCTACTGCAGCATGTTTGTGTTACTGACATTGTACCAATAGATATACTGGAAACGAAGAATCAAACAAACTTTTTAAACGGTATATATTGATGGACTGCACACCAAACAATAATGGTGTAATGGAAACTTCTATTCCCATTGTAAATGCCTCCAGTATAGTTCCATTTGTGCAGAAAATTTGACACAATCAACAAACCAAAATATGGATTTTCGAGAACACTATGGAGCAAGTTTACAAGCCAATGGTTATTCATATGAAACACAAAAAGTATTACTGTTCAAATATCTGCCTCATTTTGACTCAGTAAATGTTCCTTGCTATTCATATTCCTATGCTAAGTTTATTTAAATAGTACGTTATACCCTTCTCAGGCTGGAGATTGGAGAGATGGAGGATTCAAACCTCAGTGATGCAGCATCATTAGTTTACTATGTCCCTGGTAGTACCTTTATCAGGGTGTGATTGAATATTCCAAATTCAAATGCTTTGGGTAATGATTTTTGCTGACATAAGCAAATGTTTGATTGTAATTGGCATGTATGGAAGAGGGAGGGCCAAGTTTTGTTGATTATATCCAAGAAGGAAACTTTGGAAGTCCAAGAAAAGAAAAAAAGAAATTGTAACTTCTTTTGTTGCCTCCAAAGAACATTTGAACAGAACATGTACAATGTGGCCAGGCTACTACAACATTAACACAAACTTGCTACCTAATGCTTTTTCTTACTCACATTGTTAGACAGCCCCACATTCCGATTGGCGCACATCCATCTTTTTAACCTCAATGGAGGATACCACGACTTAGCTGGGGAGCTAGGCAGCTGCCAGGTGTTAAACTGTACTGAAGCTGAAATACATGAATGTTAACTGAAAAAAAACTCAATGCCAAAGAAATCAGTTTTGTTTAATATTGGGAATGCCTGATCAAATAAAAGATAATGCCATGTGGCCTGCAGACTACAGTAGGGAATTGAAGAAGGCTTGCAGGATTTATTCTTAGCCCACAGACTCTTTCAATCAACCAGACTAAATTCCAGTGTTTGGAACACGTAATGCTTCTATCGCCTGCACACTTGATTAATTGGGATTGCTACCTGGTTGGTGTGACACTTGAGAGGAGCAGGAAGGTGAAAGAGGATACCTGACATGATCTGCTATTTTCTTAATGATGACAACTGTATTTCCAAAGTAATTCATGGGTTGGCGAGCACATAGCAATGGCCTGAGCAAGTGATAAGACACCATATTAATGCAAGCATTCTCTTTCGTCAATTTAATGGATGTTTTGATTCATATATTATCTATTTGGCACTGAACTTCACTCCAAAAATTGTGTGGGATTCATAGTGTGATGTTCTGACAATGTGATAATGAAGTTTGCATTTTACATTCGTTACATTCTTTTTTATCTAGTGTAATACACTTGAAAACCTACACTTGTTGTTTGTAGAAATTATTTACTTTTGCTCTGCCTGAGTGACAGTCTATATTAGGAATGTCAATAAGGTGCATGCTGAAATATTTTCGCATTTTATGAACTGAAAAATATTAGGACAATTTTTTTTAAAAACACAGTGTCGAAACTAGTAGCAAGTTGAAAGTAACAAAGCTCTTTCATATCAAGGGTTGTTCCATCTTGGTGCAACATTGAGTAGTAAAGTTAGATTGAATGATGCAATATGCTCTCAGCTCAATTTGAATCAGATCCATGATGTTAAGGGAACTATCTCCAAAATCAAGACTCTGGATTATTAATACATCAGAGCAGGACAGGAGTGTGTTCAGACACCCAGAGGCCAAACTCTTGTTGCCAGGCACTGCTGGTGAATCAGAGACCTGCAGCTCTGTGGACTGTTTTGGTCATTGGGGAGACAGTGGCTGGTGCCGATACGCTATCCACTTGATTCCAGGCTCCAAGTGAATGATTGCAAGAGGATGTCAGGGTTACCAGTGTGGAGAGGGTGAACATCAAGAGGTTGGCTGTTAGCAGGCTCTATTTTCCCAATGCCAGGTCCCTCAGTCAGGTACTGAGTGCTTTTGAATGAGGCACCCTCCCCAGGAGCATGTGTATAACAATGCATAGGTTTGCTTATCATACTCCCAGTATAGTGAGGATCCCACCATACACAGCTGTAGCTAGGTCAATATCAGTGGTAGGGGCTGAGGAATGACTTGCCTACTTAATGGCTTCAAATGTCAATTGATAGAAGGACTGGAAGGCTATCTGACAAATCTTCTGACATGAATTTATGACAATACTGGGAGGTATGTGGTCTTGACCCACCTACCATTCTCTCATTTGATTAAATGCCACACCACCATACTTACCACAGATGAGGAAATTGAATTCATCCATTGACTCAGCATTGAAATACATGCATTTCATCACTTCCATCAAATAACCACTCTAATCCTGAAAACTCAGTTTGCAAGTGTGGAATTGCATTTCTTCAGAAGTCATTTTGCGATGGAGTTTATTTTTTAAATTAACTGTGTTTCCTAATATGAATATTAAACATATGAATCAGGTGCAAGTGTAGGCTATTCAGCCCCTCATACCTGCTCTGGCATTCATGTTCACTCTTCTACTGGCTTCAACTCCACATTTTCCTAATAACCTTTGATTCACTTATTAGCCAGGAATATATCTCTGCGTAAAAGGTGTTCAATGACCCTGCATCTGTAACTTTTCAGGGTAGAGAGTTCTAAAGATTTTCTACCATCTGGAAGAAAACATTATCCTCATCATCATCTTAAATGGGAGATCCTTTATTTTTAAAGTGTACCGCCATGTACTAGTCTCTCTTACAAAGGGAACCATCCTTTCAGCATTCATCCTGCTAAGTCCACACAGGATCTTGTATGCTTCAATTAAATCACTTTTCATTCTTCAACTCCAATGCATTCAGGTTAAACCTGCCCAACCTTTCCTCAGAAGATATTCCATCATTTCAATCTTAGGTGTCAACTAACTGACCCTTCTCTGAACTGTTTGTAGCACGTGTCTATCTTTTCTTCAAGAAGTAGCCAAAGTGGACAAGTTCGTATTTTCCCTCATTATACTTCACCTGCCAAATTGTTACCCACTCACTTCACCTACATATGTCTCTCTGCAGATTCATCATGTCCTCTTTACATTTTCCTCTCCTACTATCATCCCACCATCAACAAATTAACCACTATACTCCTTCACCCAAACCAGTTGTTTTGACAGGATACAGTTGAGGCCCAACACTGAACCTGCCCACTCTACTTGTCAACCTGAAAACAATCAATTTATGCCCTACCTTATCTAGCTAACTGATCATCTGTCCATCCTACTATGACCCCACACCATATGCTTTTATATAGTGTCATAAACTTTGATGAGTTTCTGCTTTGAGCTTTTTTTTAGATTCTGTTTGTCTTTATGTGGATTTTTCAATCTGATTTGTTGAGTAGACTACCTATCTCATGTTTCACTCACAGATGCGACAAATACTCTGTAAGTGGTGATGCATTAAATCAGGTGCCAGTGAGGACTTTGTTCACTACTTACCTCATTGACAACTACCCACTCTGCTTCTTTACTGTTGACTTCATTCCAATCTATATTAACAGAAACACACTATGGAATTTTGTTCATTAGTGCTATTATAGTTGCAAGTGACAAAACATATACTATATACTATTGCATACAAAATAAATAATTTGTTGAATTTTCACAGGAAATTCATGGTTTCATTGTTTGTAATGCAGACTTAACATAGTCACTCTATACAAAAGTACATAATGCTTATGGAAGCTGTTTGAGAGCTTTCATATTTTGGTAATCGAGATAAGATTGACGAATTAACCTAATGTACACAAGCAGAATATGACAAGTTACAAAACAGATTCTTCCATCTATCATAATTATAATTATATTTATTGCACTCGGTTGCTATAAGTAAGTCTACAACTAATCAAGCTATGTAGAATAGTTTATTGTTGTATTTTTTTCAAAAGCAGATTGTTAGTGCTCAATAAGTCTATTTTGCCAAATTAAAGAACAGGTTTCAAATATTGCTGTTATGCACCATTGGGAGCTGCTTCAAATTGAGCCGAAGGGAAAGGATGAAAGACCCCCTTGTCTATTGACTATGAAAGTCTTCTTTCAAGTGAGTTTGAACAATCTCAATCCAAATCCTACAGTGAGTTTAGGCCAACAGCAGAAAACTGTCCCCAATTTGCCTTAATTGACAATAAATCAAGAATCTCATTCAGATGACTAGTGTACAAGATGTAATTTGCAAAGAGCGTGCTGGTTTCAATCTGGAGCTAAGACAAGTTACTTAGCCCAGTGCCAAGTTCTGTGATGTCTACCCTGCGACTGCCATCTCTGGGTGTCCAAACTGTTGATGGAAGGTGTAAGAAACTACTGAACACTACTGTTCACCCATGCAGAAAAGAGTAAAGTTCCAGTTCTATTGTCTATACAAACCGTGTCTGAACTGCAGCATGTATATGACCAGTGTTCACACTTAGATCACAAATTCATTCGGCTTTAGGTCAATCACAAGAGTATTGATAAGGAAGCACTCTCAGCAACTAAATAATATTAAGCAGCTCAGTTAAAATCCTTTTGGAAAACTTACATTGCAGCTAATGTACAGTAATAAAGTTAACTCAATATTATTCAGTGCGGTGGGAAAAAATTGCTACATCAATAAAAGAATTATCTTAATTATAATTTTAATTTATAGTGCCTCCGAACAACTAATCTTTTAGAGTGTAAAAAGTATAAATTAAGAAATAATGCAAAATGCAGGCTTGTTTCCACATTGTTAAAGGTCAACACTTTTTCATTTACCTGCTATTGGCAGGGCATTTGCTGAAATTACTTTGCTGCTAAAAAATCCATTTTGAACATAATCTTCAGCGAACGACATTAATATATACCTAGCATCAATTCCTCTATATTTAAACAAGGGAAAGACTTTCACAATCTCAGCATATCCCAACATTGCTGCACTAACAGTGTTAGACTTATGATCTAAGGACATAATTCAAAACTCTGTCTCAGAAACTGAGGAACTCAATTAAATAAATTAATTTGAAATGATAAAATAATCTTGTGTAACAGTGACCACGAGGTTGCAATGAGAACCTATCAATGCCCTTTAGAGAAGGAAATCTGCCACTTTTACGTGGTTTGGTCCATTTATGACATTGAACTCACAGCAAGGCGACTGACTCATAACTGCCCTTTGAAATAGGCAAGCCAGCCATTCCATTATACTTAAAGAACTGGCAAACTACCATTTTGTCACAGGCAATTAAAGATGGGCAATAAATGCAGGCCTTATATCCACATTCTATAAGTAAATAATAACTTATTTTTAAATGAACATTTTTTTTAACCTATGCAGTACCTGGGAAGTGTCATCACTGTTGCAATGTAGGAAGCATAACTGAACAGACAGTGTTCTGCAGTCCCCATTATAATAACAAACAGGCAGTATTCCGTAGTCCCCATTATAATAACAAACAGACAGTGTTCTGCAGTCCCCATTATAATAACAAACAGGCAGTATTCCGTAGTCCCCATTATAATAACGAACAGACAGTGTTCTGCAGTCCCCATTATAAGAACATACAACACCAACTTTACAAAAATGGATGCTCTGTTAGGTATCTGTCTTTTAATGAGCTACTTCAATTGACAGAGTTGTAGTTTCACAAAAGATCAATGATTAACAAAATATGAACCTTGAGACAATCCGTGACCTGACACCTTTATGCTTAAATGGATGGGATAATAAATTCAATGAGGTGAGGAAAATACTTTTAATGCAGTGAATTATTATGATATGTAAATCTCTTCCAGAAAACATGAATCAGAACATGTTAGTGTTGGTGATAATGGAAAAGGAGTACAGCATAGGACAGTGAAGTTTAATGGAGTGGTGTGATATTGAGTTCTTCCCATCTGTGAGTGGTTGTGCTCTTCTCTGACCACTTTGGAGTGAGGAGGAAGGTGTGAGGGCCCGAATGTCCATTGCACCTTTATTGGCCTTTACTTAGTTGTGAACCAATTGTTCCTGTGAGACAAAGGGAGGGATTGACTGATGGAGGTGGATAGAAGAGCAGTTAATGCTGATAGTAGGACAGAAGAGGTGGTGAGATCTCCCCTATGAGTGGATAGGAAGTGTGGATGGTAGGAAAGAGTTAGTAGTTTGGGAGAATGAAGTGCAGTTGGAACAAAATATCTGCAAAAAAGTGAGAATCATAGTCCCTGAGCACTGGTGCATGTGTAGTGGCAGAGTTAGAGTAAGTGGTAGTCCTTTGAGTGTGAAGTAACAGAGACAAGATGATGGTACTGAGCTGGGAGGAATGCAGGTGCCTTTTAACCTTCTCCCCACACTGTTGTGTGTTCTGATTAACTAAGGACACAAGCTGCCTGTGACTGGCAGTGTGGCCTCTTGGGTGATCTGCAGGAGACAGAATAGCCTTGTTCTCCATCACTCTATCCAGCAGCATCTTTAGGTCCCTAAATGCAAGGCAGGGAGCTAGCTTACCTTTCCGATTCATTCCTTTGTTGATATTGATGAGCACCACAGGATGAGAGGTTGGTCCTGTATTGCAGCATATGAAGTGATGTATGTCATCAGTGGCATGAACGTTGGTAGATCTTAGCAGTAGCGAGCATTTCCACCTCTACTGCTATGATTCCATGAGAATGGTGCTGATACTTAATTAATGAAGTCGGGATTTCTTGGTAAAAGTCACTCCAAGTCATGGCGGAAAAGCACCATGAATCATACTTGACAAAACATTTTAGCTGTAAATGCAAAATGTTCTACTCCTCAAACACAAAAGCAACAATGCTGAACAGTTATGAAACATTGCTTAAGCCTAAGTTGGAGAAATTCTATCTGACAGACATTTAGAAGTGATGTAAAGGCATCAAGACTGTAAGAAATAGGAACAGGAAAAAGGAATAAGAGTTGGCTATTTGGCCACATGAACCTGCTCCACCCTTCAATAGGATCATGGTTGATCCAACACTCCTCACATCCACTTTCCTGCCCTTTCCCCATCACACTTGATTGCCCCAAAGACAGTGCAGAAAAGATTCACAGTGGTAGATTTGAGGATAAGAGATTTCAATTACGGGGATATATGGGATAGCAGACCCAGATTTGTCAAACGTAAAGTCGAGAAGGAATTTGATAGAAGTTTCCATAGTCACAAGAGATCAAGATGAGAGTATGTGGGGAAAAACCTGTCCTATTGTCTGAGAATGGGTTGAAGATAAAAATAATCTTTGCTTTCAAAAGGGCACTTCACATTTATCTGGAGAGATTAAAAATTGCAAGCTGACAGGGAAAAGACAATAGAGTGAGACTAGCTTACTAGTGCTGAGAGCATGGACCTGACAGGATGAATGGCCTGTTTCAATAAGGCAACCATTCGATGACTCTACATGATTTGTGGACCCATCAAGTGACAAACAAGCTGTGATTGAATGATGTCTGATGTACTGAACTGAATTAAATGCCTCCATTATATTTCCTCTTTTTAACATTTATTCTTTATATTACTTTACTGTTCTGCTGAAGTCTTTAAAATAGAGATTTCTCAGAAAATATTTTCTATTAGTTTTAATGTCACATAAACATTTCCAATTGGTTCTGCTGCCAAAAGAGAAAATAAAAGCAAGGAAACACACAAAGAAAATTAATGTTACAGAAATCATCGGAAAATATTGCCGTAAGAAAAAAAGCACCTTTGACTAAAAGATGTTCCTTTGAATTTTTGTTTGGCTTCTTTATTCATGAAACTTCCTCACTGCCTAATCCAAGTGGGTAAACTGGATTCTCAACTGTCATCCCATCAAAAACTAGAAATCACACACAATCTGCTATTCACCCATTAAAGCCGTATTTAAATATTGAAAAATTGTTGGCAATATTAGTACCCGCCTAAATACGATTATACACAGTGAGATTCCAATAGGAATGGGATACAAAATGCCAGGTTTTTTTGCTTCCCACCTGCCTTCATCATGGCAGCAGGAATTACCATGCAAAATCTTCCCTTCTTTTGATAACTGCACTAAATGCTGGCACATAATTCTTCAAAGTAGGAGTGCGCTGTCTCCGCTAATCTCTGGTGATCAAAATGCTGATCACTTTATTCGCTTTTGTAATTCTTGTCTGTGAAAATATGCGTGATCATATCTCAGGCAGCCTCATGAGAAGAGATGAAAAAACTTCCTTGCACCAAGAGGTTGGGGAGAGCCAGGATAGAACCCATAAGAGGTAGTAAATATGCTGTAATCTTCCTGCAGTTCAAGAAGCCGATCACTTTCTTAAATGGATTTGGGAATGACCAATAAATTCCAGCTGAGTCAATGTTGCCCATGTCCCATGAAAGAATATTTTTAAAAAATAACCTGCTTAGAAAGAGAAGTTGGCAATGATACAGCTCCTGTCACATCATCAACATACCTTCAGATCATACAAAATTGGAATGGTAATGTTCTTTGTCATATGTCACATGACATTACTTTCAAATTTAACAATATCCGAAAACCTGAAAATCAAACAAATGGGTCTCAGTAGCACATAAGTATCTTTTTAAAGAAAATATGAAAATACATAACCTGGCATAGATAATAACTAATAACAGATGCAAGGGAATTTGTAGCAACATAAACTCAGGGTTCATACAATGAACATGCACTGCTTGAACTTCACTCTCACAGTTTAAGGCCTTCCCATAAATCTTTTGACTAAATTACTACTTTGCTGCTAAATTACAAGGATTCATAACATTTCTTTGTAAAATTGTAATTTTAAAACAACTAGATTTTTCCTTGTATTACATAGTAACAGCTCTGGCCTCAAGATTACTTATAGAAAATATGTTCATTAAAACATGGATAGCTTAATGAACTTCATTATGTGCAATGAAGGTAGTTAAATGAAATTGGAGTCTGTGGTCACAATAATTTTGGGATAGTGTTGGGGGGGGAGGCGAGCTGAGAATAGTTCATGGTTCTGCACAACATTGATGGCCGAAGGGCCTGTTCTGCACTGTATTGTTCTATGTTCTCTATAACGCAATATGTCATAATTAGAACATGTTTACTGGGAAATTTTCCATCAGCTAAAATGTAAAATACATGTTTTTCAAAACTTTGATCAACCATATTATATCAAGCAAAAAAAAACAATTTACATTTAAGTAGTTGTCTGAATGATCACATGACATCCCAAAGTGCTTTCAAACTAATTAAGTAGCTTGCAGTATAGTAACTGTCGCAATGCCAGGAAATATGTAGCTAACTTGAGCACAGAAAGGTCTTACAAACAACAATGACCAGATAATGTATTCTGAAGAAGGGTTGCTGGACTTGGAATGTTAACTCTGTTTTCCCTCCATGGATACTGCCAGACCCGCTGAGTTTCTCCAGCAGTTTCTGCTTTAATTCATTTTCGTCCTGCTGGTTGAGGGATAAATATTATCAAGTCACCGGAATTAACTCTTCTATTCTTTAGAATGAAGAGTGGCCCCAGAGTGAAAGAGCTGCTATAGTTCACCAATCATGAATAAGCTTTTCATGACCCTAGTGATGAACATAATGTGGAGACAACCCAAATAGAATTCAACAGTTGATTTGCAATGGCCACAGCAATGTGAAGGTTAAATGGACTTCCTGCTACTGAGTCTGATTGAAAGTATGTGCATTTTATATCTTGTTAGGTTTTGGTTGGCCACTCTTTCTTTCATATAATGAGCAAACATCATTGTTTCTAGCACCTAATTTATAGCAGTGAGTCTTCATTTTTAAAAATTAAAATAGAGCATTAGAACAAAGCCATGTGGTTTTCATGAATAACAAAGTCAGTCGACCGAAGTTCCAGTATGTAAACAGTAACTAGTCCAAAACCACGGATGGTGACAGAGATGGAGGTTTGCTGCCATTGTTTTATTAAAATGTATTCTTTTTGAGGAAGATTACACCCTTGGAACTGGACAGCAGAAGAGACCTTTGTAAATGACTATGGTGAATTAACATTTCAACCAACACCTTTAAGCTACTCAGCTGTGTATTTAGGAATTTCAGGCTTGCAAATGTGCAGGAAAGCACCTTTAAGTCATTAGAGTTAGCAGGAGCTGTTCAGTCTATATTTGTAAGTTATGTTTGAGGAGCTCCTGCTGGTTCCAATCAGTTGTCACTAAAGCACACAAGCCACAAGCCTTTCATTTGTAATGCCAAAAGATATTTTTTTCTCTTCTTAAAGTTGTATTGCTCCCAAAATGTTTAGATTAATACATCCTCCCTTATCTTTAATAGAGTCTTGTGGTGCAGCTATTGCATACCTAGAACAAAAGCAGAAATTGCTGGAAAGGCTCAGCAGGTCTCACAGCATGTCTGGAGAGAAATCAGAGTTCAGTTACCCTTCCTCAGAACTGATGATAGCTAGGTAATTGTTGGTTTTTATGCAAAAAAGAGATTGAAGGGAGGCAATAAGGAGTAAACGATAGATCAGATAGAACCCAAAGGAAGTGAAAATCAGTTGGACACTCAGAAGAGTAGATAACAGTCGGCCTGGGAGAAGGAATAGTAATTCGTGGACAATTAGCAGCTAATGATGGGTGATGTGTAATAGTCAACCATGTGATAACAAGGCCTGGTGTGTAGGGCTTGGGGTAAGCACATGTGAAGATGCCTCAAGACTTAAAAGTGTTGAACTTGATATTGAATCCAGAAGGCTGTAGAGTACCCAAGCTTCTGCTGAGCTGCACTGGAGCACTGCACCTAGCCTGCGATGCACATGTTGGCCAGGGAACAAGGTGGTGTGTTGAAGTGGCAGGCAATTGGAAGCCCAGGGTGTTTTTCGCAGACAGAACGTAGGCGTTCTGTGAAGCAGTCACCCAGTCTACGCTTTGTTTCCCCAATGTAGAGGAGATTACGTTGTGAGAAGTGAATTGTGAGAAATGCAAGTAAAGTGCTGTTTCACCTGGAAGGCGTGTTTGGGCCCTTGATAACTGAGGAGGGAGGAAGTAAACAGACAGGTATTAGACCTTCTGTAGTTGCAGGGGAAGGTACTGTGGATCTGAAGGGGGTTTTGGGACTGAAGGTGGGTGGACAGGAGTGTCCAGAGGGAGCAGTCTTTGGGGTTGACAAGGAAGGGGAGAGGAATAGGTATTTGTGATGGGATCCCTCAAGATGTGGTGGAAATGGTGACTAATGATCCCCTGGATGTGGGCGTTGATGGGATGGTAGGTCAGGACAAGGGGGATCCTATCACTGTAGCGAAATGGGAGAGAGGGGGTAAGGGCTGAAGTGGGGAGATGACCTGACCTGGTTGAGGGCCCTGTCAGCTACAGTACTGGGGAATTCTTGGTTGAGAAAGAAGGTGGACATTTCAGAGGCCACTTTCTCAAAGTTGGCATCATCATTGACCTGAAGAAAGTGAGAGGAGCTAAAAGAAAAGTTGTTCAGGGTGAGGATAAGCTTGGTCAGGCAGAGGAGGGTGATGGTGGATGGGCGGTGCAAACTTTTTTTCCAGGAAGAAGATGTGAGAGCCCTGAGACCATCCAACTGGGGTATGGATGTATAAAGGGATTGCATATGCATGGCGACGAGGCAGTGGCTGGAGCCTGCAAAATGGAACTTCGGAAATTGACGTAAAGTGTCAGAGGAATCACAGGATAGAGAGTGGACAAGGGGAGAAAGAATCGAGTCGAGATAGGAAGAGGTGAGTTCTGTGCAGCAGGAGCAGGCAGCAACATTGGGTCTACCCAGGCTGTCTTGTTTGTGGATTTTGGGAAGGATGTTGAAGCAAGTTGTGTGGGGTTGGGAGCTTGGAGGCAATGGAGGGGAGATCACCAGATGACATGTGATTAGTGATAGTGGTGGGCATGACAGCCTGATGTTTCATGGTGGGGTCAAGGTCCAGGGGAGATAGGAGGAGGTATTGTTCAGGATGGAGTACCTGTCTCTGAAGCAGGAGCTCTGGGTCATTTTTCTGTGAACAGCCAAGGTTTATAATATGGCTATAATAGAGTCAGAGTTATACAGCATGGAAACAGACACTTTAATCCAACTTGCCCATGCCCATCAGATATTCTAAACTGATCCAGTTCCATTTGCCAGCATTTGGCCCATATCCCTCTAAACCCTTCGTGATGACTCTTAAATGACATCTATCTGCCTCCACCACTTCCTTTGGCATCTCGTTCCATACATGCACCACACTCTGCATGAAAAAGTTGCCCTTCAGGTCCCTTTATATTTTTCCCCTTGTACCTTAAACATATGCCCTCTAATTTTGGACACCTCTATCCTGCGATAAACATCTTATTCACTCTATCCATACCCCTCATGATTTTATAAACTCTATAAGATCATCCCTCAGCCTCCGCCACTCCAGGACAAAAAAAGCCCAGCCTATTCAACCTCTCCTTACAGCTCAAATCCTCTAATCCCGGCAACATCCTCGTAAATCTTTTCTGAACCCTCTCAAGTTTAACAACATCTTTTATGTAGCAGGAAAGCCAGAATTGAACTCAGTATTCCAAACATGATCTAACCAATTTCCTGTACAGCCACAACATGACATTCCAACTCCTTCACTCAATGCACTGACTAATGAAGGGAAGTGTACCAACCTTCTTCTACCTGAGACTCCACTTTCAAGGAACTATGCATCTGCACCACTAGGTCTCTTTGTTCATCAACACTCCCCAGGGCACTACCATTAACAGTGTAAGTCCTGCTCTGATTTGTCTTACCAAAATGCAACGCCTCACATTGATCTAAATTAAATTCCATCTACCACTCCTTGGCCGACTGGCCCATCTGATCAAGATCCCTTCTCTGAGTTAATCTTATTCACTGCCCATCACATTACCTATTTTGTTGAATATCAACTTGTAAGTTTTTCAAATATAAGCCAGTGGCAGGTGGTAAGAGTGGGAGAAATTCACTATTTTGTGATGGAGATAAATTGGAGACTCGACCATCACTATGCATAGCTCATCAAAAACATGCATGTAGCGCATTAGTCAGAAGGAAATGGGTCTGGGTGGGTTACTGTTCAAAGGATCAGTGTGGGCTTGTTTGGGCCAAATGGCCTGTTTCCACACTGTGAGGAATCCAATCTCAAAAAAAAGTGTGGTCATACAGCAATGTAGACTCCCTGTGGGGATACTAGTGTGATTACTGACCTGGATCACCAATGTGGATCAGATTGGTGCTGACAGCAAGGGCATTGCTTGCAGTGATAGGGTGGATTTTGACCTGCCTCCTTGCCCTACCCACAAATGGAGATCATATGGCAATATGGAAAAGACTGCCTTCAAGTCGAGCTCTGAAGAAGACAACAACAAAGACATTTGTTAGGTGCCCACCATTCCAGGGCTGGAAGATGACCCTATACCAATGGTGTGCAGGAGCAGACTGGGAGTCTTAATTTATTCCCACCTGTGAGGACAGCCCAGTGGTGTTTTCCAAATGCACATTTTGTCAAATGGATAATTGTAGCTATAACTTGGTTGACCAGAGAATAAACAAAATTGGAATGGCATGGTGGCTCAGTGGTTAGCACTGCTGCCTCACAGTACCAGTGACTCGGCTTTGATTCCCGCCTCGGGCGACTGTCTGAATGGAGTTTGCACATTCTCTCTGCGTCTATGTGGGTTTCCTCCCACAATCCAAAGATGTGCATGTCAGGTGAAATGGCTATGCTAAGTTGTCCATAGTGATTAGTCAGGGGTAAATTTAGGTGAGGGGAATGGGTCTGGGTGAGTTACTCTCGGAGGGTCGGTGTGCACTTATTGGGCCAAAGAGCCTATCTCCATACTGTAGAGAATCTACTCTAATCCCCTTCAAAACCAGCAGCAACTTATTAAACATTTGCCGCTAGAGGCTGAGAGTCAACTTTCAGTTTAGTTCAGCTTGCAGCTGTGCTTTTTTTTGATGCACCATCTGATTCCTGGTTCTCCAACTGGGGAGTATTCATCCAGAGCTACATTTGATACTTAATTAAAGGAGGTCGATTATTAACCATCACTTGAATTTATTTGAACATTCTCTCTTCTGTTTCAGTCCAGCTGGAATCTTGAATCTTCACCTCAACAGAATTACCTATCCACATTGCATAGTTCCTGAATCCAATAAAATCATTTTATAAAATAAATTATACATAACTTTGCTGCTTTCTGCCAAAATGTAACATACGACAAAAATGGAAGCTTGGTCAGCTGACAACCACCCACAAAATCTGCCCCCTGCCTCCCGTGCCAAAAACAGCTCCATGCATGCTCAGATATCAGGCTGCCATTAAACCCTAAGACTTAAGAAAGTACAATGGATACCATCTGGTACTCCACCAGTAAGGTCAAATAATGTTCTCACCATTTAATGTAATTAACTCCAACAGTCTGTCTGCAGTTAGTCAGACTGAGCCAACACAAGCAAAGTCCCTCCAAGTCGAACTTCTGGTCATTATTATACTCAATATAAGCACATGGCTGTCTGTACAAACAGAGTAAGGAGAAAAACTGAAACCAATATACAAAGTATGAAATTTCAATAAATCTCACTGAACTTCCAAACTATTATGATTATAAAATTGTTCTGGCCAACATCAGTCTAATATTTTGCCATATAGTGATTGCTCTTGTGGGTAACCAGTGTGCAGTGTTCTCTCAGGGATAAATAAAGTGCCACAGTGGTACGATACCTAAAGCTGAGCTTACGCTGCCTAATTGCTATTTGTAAATGGTGATAGTATGGCCACTTAAAATCAGGAACAGGCTGATACTAAATACATGGTGTCTGGTGTCTGCCAGTTTTGGGTGGTATAAGATTTTATAGCAGATGCTGCAGCTATTCCATGTACGAAAATTAACAATTCTGATTGGGAGTATTTGGATCATACAAATAATACTTCAGTAGCCAATGCAAAATCAAAAACATGGGAACGAGGCCATAGAGAGCAAAGTACTTTTCTGAATTTAAGAGTCAATTAGACCTGGATCAGTAGTTTAAGCACCATATCAGGATCAGGATCTGTATCAACTGTAGTTTCAACTGAGTGAACCTGCCAGTGATGATTTGAAATTTCGATGGAGGAGATTCACCTCCCTGGAGAGTTCACTAATCTGGACTGAGATTGAAACCTTCAGATATTCTGCTGTTGGACTGATGCTTGCTAAAATCAGCTTATGGAGAACATCTGCCCATGAGAACTTAATTTTTTTTATTGCATTCCAGGCTTTTGATTAGGCCTAGAAATTAGATATCCCAGACTAGATAAACCATATTAAGTAGATTTCCAGAACCATATTAAACAGAATATATTAAACTGAACTATATTAAAATGAACACAATTAATGTGAACTTTAAAATCACCGAGTGAACAATGAAAATAACCAAAATCATGTTCTTTATTACAGGTGAGACCATAATTCACTTTCACGTTAAGGCAAAACACTGCAGATATTAGAAATCTAAAATGAAAATAGTGGAAAATCTTTGCAGGTTTGGCAGCATCTATGAAAAGAGAACCTAATATTATAGGTTGATGATTTTTCAACATAATGATATTTTCAGCTTTTTTTTACACTTAATTTTGCAGACCAGTTTCATCAACGCCCACATTCACTGTCCTGTTCTTGTCACTCCTCTTTTCTTTGTTTCTTTTTCCATTGCTTCCTTGTTTTAGATCTCTCACACTCTGTGTTGCAGTATTTTGTTTACTTTTGCTAACTTTCCTGGTTCATTGTTCTTTCAATGATCCTGTGTTAACTTTGTTTCGGCATCCTGCCTCACATTATCTTGCTTCAAAATAGATATGGCAAAAACCAACTGTCTTCAGAATCTCAAGAGATTTTGGGAGGATCTTCTCCAATCGTTTTGAACATCACCAGTATCAATCAGCAAACCAAAGGCGGTTTGGCAGGGATGTGATTTTATCCAGCATGGATCTGAGCAGAAGTAGAGTTTATTTTTGAATATAGGAACAAGAAATTAGATTAGATTACTTACAGTGTTGAAACAGGCCCTTCGGACCAACAAGCCCACACCGACCCTCTGAATAGCAACCTACTCAGACCCATTCCCCTACATGTACCCCTAACACTATGGGCAATTTAACATGGCCAATTCACCTAACCTTCACATTTTTGGACTGTGAGAGGAAACCCACGCAGACAAGGGGAGAATGTGCAAACTCCACACAGACAGTTGCCTGAGGCGGGAATTGAACCCGGGTCCCTGGTGCTGTGAGGTAGCAGTGCTAACCACTGTGCCACCATGCTGCCCGTGTAAATGTTATTATATTTACAACCACTGCAATATTATTTCAATCAAATACAGATGGCCTGCCAACCATCAACTATAAAGGAATTAATTGTCACAATATTGATCAAATCTAGTGCCATTACATTTTAACCAATCCCTGTTGTTTTGGAAGGGCAATGACATCAGGCCATATGAAAGACATTAAAAGCTGTTGTGACAAAAAAAAGGGTAGAATATTGACTGTATCAAATTCTAGTGTTGGATAGAATCATGGTGAATTAAAATAAGATGACACTTTGAAGGTTTGCTTAAAATGTGAAACTTGGTAAAACCCTTTAGGCTCTTCTATAAAGCAACTAGCTGAGCACAGTCCAAAGTGACAGTACAAGAATCCAGCAGTACTGTACTGAAAAACACTCTTAAATATCATCCATACTCCAGGGAATACATAACTACACTACAACATTTTGTGACAGCCATGAATAATCCTGCATTATTGCAATTAGTATTAGGTGTTCAATTCAATGGAAAAAAGACAACTTATTTTCCTGAATAAGAAAGGAAAGTCCACACAAAGGGGAATACTGTATTTAAAGAGAAGCTTATTTCCTTTTAAAGAAATTTTGTACATAAATGCCTGGTGACTTCTATGATGTGGAGGTGCTGGCATTGGACTGGGTTAGACAAGGTCAAAGATCACACGACACCAAGTTATAGTCCAATGGATTTATTTGAAAACACTAGCTTTTGGTGTGCAGTCCCTTCATTAAGTGTAAGTGAGCTCACTAACACCTGATGAAGGAGCAGTGCTCCGAATGCTATTGTTTTCAAATAAACCCATTGGACTATAGCCTGGTGTTGTGTGATTTTTGACTTGGTGTATTCGAGATAAAATTATAATGTACATTACATGTTTATTATCAACACTTAAGCATTTAGCTTCTTGGGGTTGCGGGGGGCTATTCCAAAAATCTATAAGGTGGACATCTTACAATTCCTTGAAATATATGATCTGGGCAATAGGGAAGATCAATAAATCTTGGAGTATCACCTACTGTATTTGAACAGATTGTTTTTTATCTTTATGCTTAATAATTCTATGCTTCATAATAATTATGTTGCTGGTTTGAAACACAGTTTCCATTAAGTACCATGTTGTCAAGATCTTGTTATGATGACAGGAGATATTAGGGGTTGGTTTCTCTGATATTCATCACACAAACATGTTAAAACCAGCTAATTCCTCCACAGAGGGAGAAGGAAGTAGCATCACCAAGTAAGTTAACTATTCACCCACCCTCAAAACTCTATGCTTAATGCTGAACTGGATTTTTACAACAAGCTTCAATTGTTCTTCTCATGAAAATTATGGCCTCACTCCTGTCGTCCAACACCTTGATTAAAAAAAATCACATCTTTTCACAATAAATGCCATCAATCCAAGAGGAAATGTGTTCAGTTGGGGTGGGAAGATTATAGACCTTTTTGACAGTGGTGAAGTTCATGCTGACATTTGTGCTCATGTTCCACTTTCGTGTTCCAATTCTTAATGGTTTCCCACACAGCGACTGACAGAGAGAGAAATGCCAAGTGAATATTATAAAGGTGAAGAGAATTTGCAGCCCACTATCAGGCCTGATTACTCATGTGCAGTGAACAGAGTGAACACATTTGAAAAGGTCACACAGAAGAGCCATTTTCATAAGTGGACAATGATGTAGGCTGCAATGAAGTTGTCAGAGTAAGGGTGAAGTTATAAAAATGGGTGATTCTTTTTGGTGATGCTATGATGTTAAATTCTGCTCCTACTAAAATTAAAAAATCGTTACATGTATTAAAGTCTGATAATAAAGTCCATATTCAGTTTGAACTCCCATGCACGTACTGTCTGTATGTGTTCTTCATTCCAGGTCATAAGACCATAAGAAATAGAAGTGGAACTAAGGCCATTCGGCCCATCAAGTCCACTCAGCCATTCAATCACGGCTGATGGCCATTTTAAAGTCACTTACCCACACTCTCCCTGTATCCCTTGTATAAAAGTTGCATTGACAGTTGCAATTCCTAGTCATGACAACGAATGTTTTAATGCCTGGTGAGCAGTGTTGAAGGTTAGTCAGCTGTTTGCATTTATAGAGTGTCTCGACCAAAATAAAGCATTGCGCAGAGACATTACAAAGAAAAAAATGACACAGAAGGAAGGCAGATGACCAAACATTTGGTCAACAAATTAGGTTTTAAGTAGCATCTTAAAGAAGGAAAGAGAGGTGGAGAGGTTTTGAGAGGGAATTCCAGAGCTTTGGGTCTTTGTAATTCAGGTCACAGCTGCCAAACATGGAGCAATTAAAATCAGGGTCATTCAGGAGGCCAGAAAGGATGGAGTGCAGATATCTTGGTGGGTGGATGAGACTACAGAGATTGGGAGGATTGAGCCTTGGAAGATACTGAAACTACTCACCCACCTCAGAACAAAAACAAAATTGGCATTCTGTTCAAATAGCTCTAAAAAGCAAAAAAGTTTTAACAGTAAAATAATTGGCCAGGATGAGATCAATTTTCTGATTTTTTTTCAGGTACCAAAAGGTTGCCACTCATATAATAATAAAGTAAAAATAAATCCCAAGCATATGTGACTTGGCAGATTCTTTGATTTTCAGTTGCTTTCTGACTGAACAGATCACTCACACTTTTCCAAGACAACTCTTCTTTCCATGAATCATATTCAAGTATTGAACGATTGTTAATTTTTTAAACATTTTAATAAAGCTATCCAAAGGAATACAGCTTTAATATGTTCCTAGCCGCCAACTACAAGCAATTCTTTACAATTCCTCTTGTCTCCATAATGTTTGAAGTGCCTTAGGATAGCAAGAGTTTAATATATTGTTTGGCACATGGGAAAACACAGATGTCGGATTATTATTGTAATGTCTATCCAGATGACAGCAAGAATGTGAAAAGACTAATGGCACTTCCGAAAAATCTGTGACAAACTTTTACTGAATGCACTCTGTGGCACAGTGACCTTAAATGGTGGAGGTCACTGATGGCATTCTGGCTTTTAAGCTCGTGTCCTGTGGCTGAAGTTATAGGTCAGTTGTATTGCACCTAATGATCCCGATAATGGACTTGGGCTCACCAGTCATGGGTGGAAAAGAAAGACTTGGGAGGTGCAAGCAATTGACATTTTTACAGTCTTATATGTGATGATAGTTGAAAGTTCTTGTGTCCTGGGTCTCAAGGCCAAAGCTGGTGAAAAAAAATCACTCCTCATAGTCTCCTCCATTTCCTGCTCACATCGAAATCCCACTAAACAAATGTTTATTGTATTACAGCAAGTCATGGCCAAAGCAAGGACTATCTCGTGCAAACTTAGTACTCTAAAAGTTTCTAACTGCACAGTTGTATGACCCCATCATATTGTCAGTTGGTGCCTATAACTCTTCCCCAAGGCCCAAGGATGAAAAACAAATTGTTGAATTGGAGCCAAATCAAAATAAAGCATGTCTCAATGGGCCCCCGTTACTCCTTGCTTTAACTCCCAATTTTACCTCTCTGTTACTTTGCTTAAAAACCTAAAGGTCTTAGGTTAATTCAACAACACAGGCACGGTTACAACGTTGCTGCAACAGCTGTTAATGCCCCCACTTTTGCCAGTGCATTATTTTAGAGATTTTAAACTACCCACTTTATTTTTGTTATTTAGGAATAAGCATAAGAGCTGCCAAAATCAATATCTAATTATTCTTCATATCACTTCCACTGAAGAATGGTCTGAAGACACACAGATGGACAAAGCAACTTCACAGAGAGTCTCGGCTAATCATTATTTTTTAAAAAAAACACTGCTTCTGCTTAACTCCTACAGTGAGATCAACTTTAATCCCCATACCTACCAACCCAAATGACCGCATGACAGACACTAGAAGAGGGTAAGTTAAAATGGATGGAGAAAATGTTCCTACTTTCCTTTCCAATCTTGATCTACCTGACAGTTGATGTTCTCTTTCTCCAATGAAGATCATAGCCCGATGTGCCATTCGAAACAAGAACCTGTACAGGGAGGTGGGAGCAGCATCTGGATGGAGAAATGGCCCAGTAAAATGAGTTTGTAAGCTTTTTCTGAATGTCCTCCCATACCCATGAAGACCCAGGGGCCATTCCAAAACATTTATCATGTGATGGAGACCCTTCTCAGTCCTGCTGACTGTCCAGTTGTTTTGGTTGGGATGCCCATTAAGCTGACTATAGTTACTTTAGCATATGTATCTTGTTTTGCCAAGTCATATTCAAGGCCTTAATGCAGAGGCAGACAAATGAAGCTGTATAATTACCAGGTTAACTGTTCTAACTTTTCTTCTTTATTGCTTTCAATACATTCCTCCTTTACCTCAAAACATTCCATTAAACCCAGCTCTCCAACAAAAGATTAGGTTACCTACTAACTGTCACCTACTCCCTCCTACATTGAGCCAAATCTCTTTGACTTTTGTTAAGATCTCTATGCAAGTAATTTAAATGGTAAATGTCATGTTGGCATTAATTGCTGGGGGACTGATATACAAGTGGGAGGAAGTCTTGATCCAGATATAATAAGCTTTGAAGAGACCACATGGAGTTCTGTGAGCAATTGTGGTATCCATAACTAAGGAAGGAGAGACCTACTGTGAAACTGGAAAATGAAGATTCACTGGATTGTCCCACAAGATGGGAGGGTAACCTTATGGTGGGACATTCAATAAATTAAGCCTATACTCTGTGGAGTTTAGAATAATAGGAGCTGATCTAATTGAAACATAGAGGTTTCTGAAAGGGCTTGATAGGGTCGACTTGGAGGCTGTTCCAGCCAGCTGTGGAACCTAGAATGAAGATGCATAGCCTCATGATAAGGGAGTTGATCACCTGAGACTGAGATGATTGGATAAATAGATAAAGTCTCTTCCGGTGGGTGGGGGCACTAGAGGGTATAGGTTTAGGGTGAGAGGGGAGAGATGTAAAAGAGACCTTAAGGGGCAACATTTTCATGCAGAGGAACCTTTCAACTATCATCACGCATAGGGCTGTATGGAATGAGCTGCCAGAGGAAGTGGTGGAGGCTGGTACAATTACAACATTTAACAGGTATCTGGATGGGTTTCTGAATAGGAAGGGTTTGGAGGGATATGGGCTGGGTGTTGGCAGGTGGGACTAGTTTGGGTTGGGATATCTGGTCGGCATGGATGACTTGGACCAAAGGGTCTGTTTCTGTGCTGTACATCTCTATGACTCTATGCAGAGAAATTTCTTCACCTTCAGTATCGTGAATCTTTAAAATTATTTGCCAGAGAGACATGCATATGACATTGTTGAAGATATTCAGACTGAATGTAAAGGTTTTTGATCTCTCAAAGAATCAAGGTATGAGTTAAATGGGGAGGAAACAGGAGATGAGCCTCAAAATCTGTCATGATCATACTCAAAGTCAAGTAATCTTGAAGGGATGAATGGTTTGCTCTTGCTCATAGTTCTTATGCTGTTATGTCTCAATATATATTAAAAGAGAATTTGACACGAAGAAAAAAATTGGGAGAATGAATCTGTTGCCCTATATCTTCATTTTAGACAGGCAATTATGGGTTAATTAACTAAGGGATGTATTGATAGTGTGAAAAGGTGGAGTTCAAGATGAGAATCTGCTATGTTTGTATTGAAATGCAGTGCAGGCTCCAAGACTCCTATTGACGACCACTGCTCTTGTCACTAATGTTTTATGAGGCATTTTTCTTCACCGAGTGGATTATATAAATACGGTTATTAATAAGATCCAAAATACACAAACTGATTAAAAAATGACAGTAATGCACAGCAGAAATGTAGCTGGGGCTATGTTAAAATATTAATGTGGGGAGTTATTTGTGAACAAATCAATAGTCGATCACTGTATCAACATGTCAGAAATAAAAGTAATTGCACATGGGAGCATCTCTGTTGACAACACAGTGATAGCTTGAAGCTGGGCTCCTATTTAAGTACTGTTCTATAAAAATGGTCTGGGGAGTCAGGAGATTAAACCTGGGTGTAAGAATCAGTGAGTGAGGGGACTATACTATCAAGTTGCACTCAAAAACCTTGGGAGGTTTGACAGGATTAAAAGGTTCTGTATTCATCTAAATTAAAAACAGAAAATGCTGGAAATACTCAGCATCTGTGGATTGTTTTCGTTCATGGGCTTTTCTGTGTAGTTTTCATCACATTCCTATCCTTTTCAATGCCACCAAGTACATAGGAAGTCAAAGCTCTTCTTCCACTACAGCATATAAAGATGGAGGAGACTTGTGGTTCAGTGATGTCATTCTGACCAAAGAAGCAAAAATACAATTTAGTAAGAAAATACAGCAAACTATAGAACTCACCATGACTATTTGAATCAAATCATAAGACTAAGAATTACTATTGATCAGATTAGCAGACTTTCTCTGTCCTTTAAAAAGAGATTAGCAGTTAATTTCAGTTTGACAAGTCATGCAAATGTGTTTAGCAATCATTCACAAATATCATCACCGATTTCAAACTTGAATGCCAATGTGCAAGAAAAGTTTTGAGTGGCATTTGACCAGCTTTCAATGAAGTGTGATAGAGATTCTCCTGCCAACACAGCCTTAGTCAGTGACTTACACCACTTAAAGCAAGCTTGTCATTGAAGTGGAGACAATAATGTAATTTACAGCAGGCAATGGGTGTGCAAACAGCATGCTGAAGGAGAGTATGAAGTATGAGCCAAGATTGCAAAACAGGCATTCCTTTCATTGATAATTTGGGCAGATGGGAGTGTTAATACTTACATCTTTAACTGTAGTAGCTTAATAAAACTAAATAAAGCAACATGAGCCATGGGTTGCTAATAGGTCTTGAACTTCACCATATGTGCCAGTCCATCAGAGCAATTGACCCGGGTTTACTCACTCAAGCAGCTGGTCAAAATGTTTCTTCAGTAATCTTCCTGCCACTCAAGGCTTACTTTGTACCAAAGGTCTGAGTACTTCTAATGCTTCAGTGATGGGCATGATCAGACATGAAGGGGATTTTGACATGCTTCTCTTACAGCCTGTTTATTTGTAGCCAGCACTTGTGTTAGCTGCAAAATATTCCCATGTTGCTAAAAACATTGTTCAGATTGTTATCCGGACAGCTGTGGACCTGTTTAATGTGCTGTAGCCCAGTAGGAGAGTTACTTCTCTCAATGTTCCAAAGTTATGAGCAACTTCAAAACCAGATTTCTCATCTGATGTCTATTCACACACTTGTTAACTTGCTGGATTCAACGTACAAGATTCTGTTTTTTTGGAATTTGATGTTGCAGCAGAACAATTGCATGCAAAAATAATATTTTGTGAAAATAGTCAATGTATTAAACATTATTGAATTTACTTTCAATTCAGGGGTTTTATAATTTAAAAAAGTGAATTTCTTGGCCTCAGAATTCTTAAAGTACTTAATAGAACATAGAACATAGAGCATAGAACATAGAACAATACAGCGCAGAACAGGCCCTTCAGCCCTCGATGTTGTGCCAACCTGTAAACTATTCTCAGCTCATCCCCCTACACTATCCCAAAATCATCCATGTGCTTATCTAAAGACTGTTTAAATCCCCCTAATGTGGCTGAGTTAACTACATTAGCAGGTAGGACATTCCACGCCCTTACCACCCTCTGCGTAAAGAACCTGCCTCTGACATCTGTCTTAAATCTATCACTCCTCAATTTGTAGTTATGCCCTCCCGTACAAGCTAACATCATCATCCTAGGAAAAAGTCTTTCCCTGTCTACCCTAACTAGTCCTCTGATCATCTTGTATGTCTCTATCAAATCCCCTCTTAGCCTTCTTCTTTCCAATGAGAACAGACCCAAGTCTCTCAGCCTTTCCTCCAAAGACCTTCCCTCCAGACCAGGCAACATCCTGGTAAATCTCCTCTGCACCTTTTCCAATGCTTCCACATCTTTCCCAAAATATGGGGACCAGAACTGTACACAATATTCCAAGTGTGGCCTCACCAGCATTTTGTATAGTTCACAACTGTCAGACTGGAGAAGTGTTGTCAAAGTTTAAGGTAAATAACCCAGGATCATTTTTATTAATGAGGTTTGTTAAGCAATGCATATCGGTTAAAGTCGTTGCATTTTTGCCATTCGACCATTCATATGCAGCCTGAGAAAGAGTAGACAAATTTGTAATCCAAATGGCTGACTAAAGTAAAAATGCAATCTTCAGTAGCTCAATCAAACCATCACTACTGTAGACAAATTAAGATGGGCCACAGAAATTACATGTGAACAAATGAAACAGATCCAAAGATCTAACTTATAATTACAGTGTCATAAAGAAACAGAAACAGACCCTTCAGTTCAACCCGTCCATGCCGACCAGATACCCTAAATTAAACTTGTCCCATTTGCCGGTATTTGGTGCATACCCCTCTAAACCTTTCCTGTTTTTGTACCCATCCAGATGCCTTTTAAATGTTGTGATTGTACTAGCCTTCACCACTTTTCTGGCAGCTCATTGCATATATGCACCACACTGTGTGTGAAAAAGTTGCCCCTTACGTCTCTTTTAAATCTTTCCCCTTTCACCTTAAACCTATGCCCTCTAGCATTGGACTCCCATAGCCTTGGAAAAAATACCTTGGCTATCCACCCTGTCCATACTCCTGATCTCCGGTAACATCAACAGATTTGCGTAAGAACAATCTTGGACATTATCAGGTCCCAGTCTCGCACTGGATTTTCACCACAAATTCAATTTCTAAGGATTTTTATACCCCATTCTTCAGTCAGGACTCGGTAAATAATGTCACTGAAGACAAAGGTTTGAAGCAGGGCTTACCAGGATGTCCAGGCCAGGATGAGGAGCAAAACTCTGATTTGTCTTTGATTCAAGAGCTCTTTGCAATTTTTAAGTGAGTTCAATGTATAATTGATGGATAGAATGACTTGTCTTGGATTCTGTATACTCTTTATAGTATGCTGATTTGTGATTTGACACCATTACTTAGCATTGCTTTCTCTTCAAATTTTTCAATTTGAGTTTTGGTGTAAGAGACAGAGGTCAAACTCCCCTGACCTTGACTTTTTTCAGCGAGTAGGGTCATGACCTCATGGATCCACCAGTTGGGACTGAAGGAATGGCAGAAAGCTTTTAGGGAAATTGTTAGAATAAAAGGTTGGCAGGGTCTCGGAAAAGAAGGAAAAGGAAAGACTCTGGGCAACTAGCAATGTCTAACCTTTGTTGTGGCAGGCTGGAATGCATTCGTGTTTCTCCCTGCTCAGAACGTTCATGATTTTGGCACTTTTGGGCTCTTCCCACTTTGTTCATTTGTTAGAAAAGGAGCAAAAGTCTCCTTGCTCAAGCTATCAGTTAAAATTACCAACTGGGCTAGGTGTCATTATTGAAACTTGAGCGACACGTTACAAGGATTCCTCTTGAAATGCACCTCATCCATACATTTTGTTTTCCTCTTTTCTTTAAGGGATGCATCAGCATCATCAGCAAGACCAGCATTAGTTAGATTAGTTAGGCAAGCATCATGAGTGTAGTTTCTGTCAGGCTATTTCTGAGGAGAGGTAAGATTCCACCACATTGCTTGGTTCCGGGATCAAATGTAGGCCACATAGGATAGATTCAGTCCGTAAAGTATAATGGTGACCATAAAGCACTTTGGGACATAATATTTGTGAGAGGTGCTACATAAAATGATTTTTTTTTGTAGTCAATTAGGTGTCTTCATTGCTTTTTATGTGAAAGTGCAGAAATAAGCAAATTCAATATGCAACATCTGAAAGAAAGCTGGATCTGAAATAATAGTGTGTAGAAAGCATTGAATGGAATAGGCCAGTAAGACCAGCATTTTACATTAACTCATCAAGAACATAAAACAGGAAGTTAATAGTTAATTTGGAACAGATTTTGAATGGGATTATTTACTGAAAGAAGGATGAGTGTCTGGAATAATCTGCCAGGTAGGGCAGTGGAGACAAAATATGGTGGACGTTCAAAAATATGCTTGGATGCTATAATGGAAAAATTAGTTGGGATGAATTTCAAAGAGCCCAATAGAGCTCTTTTTTTTAAAAAAACTTTGATTTCCTTACTGCCTAGAGGTTCTTGATGTGAATGTTACAACAGAATTGGTTCAGGTACTCATATCCAGTTCCTCTTTCTATTTATTCATTGGAAGCATTAACTTGAGTCGTAGGACCGAGCTAATTATTTTTTCCTTTCATGAGATGTGGCCATTGCTAACAAGGCCAGCATTTGTTGCCCATCCCAATTGTCTTTGAACTGAATGAATTGCTAGAGCTGTTTCAGAAGGCAGTGCAGAGTCAAACACATTGTGTGGGTATAGAATCATACTTGCACAACCACGAAGGTTGACAATTTTCCTTCCCTCGATCACACAGGTTTTTAACAACAGTTGATGACAGTTGTCTTGTTCACTGCTGTTGAGACTAGCTTTCAATTCTAGATTTGTAAATTGAATCACAATTCCACCAGAAGGTTTGTTAGGTTTTGAACCCAAGTCCCCACAACAATAGTTTGGACCTCGGAATACTTACAAGTTGAGTGACATAACCACGCCACCATCTCACTTAAATACCCTCATTAAAATTTGAAATTAAGAATTCATGTGTTTGTACATTAAGAGACAACAATAATTACTGCTTTCTGTCAGATTTAGTTCATCTTTAATATGCCATTTTCTTTCAGTAATGGGATTGACATTGACCTCCCTTGTTTTTATTTTGAAACTGTCCAAATGCAATCTTCATTTGAAATGATTAAAACAGACACATGAAAGAAAGACTGTAAATAACCTTTAGTGTTATAGAATCATAGAGGTATACATTATGGAAACAGACCCTTCAGTCCAACTTATCTATGCCAACCAATTACCTAACCTTTGCTTTGGTTCAGTTATTTTTTTATCTAATCTATCACAGCAAAACCAATTCTCAGCACAATTTTGGTTTCTCTTCCTACTCCATCACCATTCCTTTTGGATCCTGAAGACTAATTCTTCTGCCTTTCAATCTTTCCTAACTTTCATCCTATCAGACTTTCTTTTTGTCCTCAATACACTCCACCAGCCTTTGCTAGAAAATAAATGATCCAAATCTTCCTATGTCCTAACAACTACATAGACAGGAGTTGCATGCCTGGAATTGCGGAAGTCCCAACATTGCTGAATCCCTTGGAAGTTAAAACTTCTGAATGAGAACTACCTAGTGTCTGGAACTCCTAAATAATAGGCCCAATCTCCAAATTGGAGTTGGACACTTCAGGGAGATCCAACCAAGTTGGCTTAAAATTGATATTCAAGGAACATTAGAGAAATTAAAACCTGAAGTCATAGGCTCTTTCACTGAACTGGTTTGTTTTTCTGCAGACCCCACCAGCACTCTGTCATTTCTACCGACACAGACAATGAAGGACACAAATTCAACTGGGACGATGTAACCATCTTAACGCAGGCAACACACAGACACACCAGAGAATTCCTTGAAGCCTAATGCTCCGACTGGAACTTAATCAATAAGTAAATTGAACTAGACCCCAGATACAAACCACTCAGATACAGAACTGGAATTAGCAACACACAGAGACACACCATGCGGGAAAGACCACCAACACCTTATCAAAGACACACTGATGATGTCACCTAGCGAGGCGCGAAACGTCTGCAGATAAACACACTAGCTCGGCAAACAAATCTACGACTTCATCCATAACCCAAGCTAGAAATCTTTTCAAAAACTCCAAATTAAAACCTGTTATAACTCCTGGGTAACTATTAATTTGAGGTGCCCCCCTTTCTCCCTACTCAACCCTGACAACCAATTCCTAATTCCACCCTTTCACACCAAAACCACTGGTCCATACACTCCCCAAACCTGCCATAATTAGATCCAACCCAATCCCAAATGACCACCCACCTCCCCTCGCAACCACCACCACCACTGAACTGCAAGCACCTATTCTTCACCAGAACCTAAAAGCTCTGTCTAACAACCCAGTGCCTGTCTGGACCTGACAACTGAACCCAGACCTAATCCCTGTACTGTTTGGACTCTAAAAACTCGATGACAGGACCCTTTCAATCCAATCCCATCCATCTTCCCACTGTCCCAACTGAACTCCTCCCTCTGTCTGGCCTGACTCACTCGCTACTCACATGCCACCCCAAACCCTCACCCACCTGGTGCCCTAACCAAACTTGCCTTCACTTAGTAGCTGTGATACTGGCTTCAGAACCATTACATCCTGGAAGATGGCAGGAAATGTTGTGAAAAAGGAATATGTTTCAATGTTGAATCACTTACCATTGGCTGCATGGATTTCAGCATCTACTTCTGATGCTTCAGGTGAACAGGCCACTGGTCTAAAAACTTTCAGGGAGCACTCTGGGTTGAAGTCGGATAATGTGTTCCGAAGTTGAGTCAAATTGGATTCAAAACATTAACATCTCCACAGTTACTGCCAGACCTGCTAAGTTTCTTCAGCATTCTCTGTACAGGTATCCCCCGTTTTTCGATCGTTCACTTTATGCCAATTCGCTTTTACAAAAGACCTACTTTAGTACCTGTTTTCGATAACCGAAAGAGGATTTTCGCTTTTACAAGAAAGCACGCACTGCGAGAGTGGCGCCGCCAAGCTCCTTCCCTGGGACTACACTCAGGCGTCTCAGCACCAAGCCGCCATAGCTTTTAACAGTGTCTGTGAGCATCTGTGCTTTATCTCAATTTAGTTTGTGCATCCATTAGCAAGATGTGTCCTAAGGTATCCTGTACCTCCCACCACCCCAACCTCCAACTACCTTTACTATATGTTAGCATTAGTTCAGGTTTTATATGTTATTTGGTATGATTTGGTAGGTTTTTTTAGGGTCTGGGAAAGCTCAAACTTTTTTTCCATATAAATGGATGGGTAATTGCTTCTTCACTTTACACCATTTCGGCTTACGGACGGTTTCATAGGAGCACTCAACTTTCAGATAAAGGGGGACACCTGTATTTGTTCTGGTAAAATATGTAATGTTTAGTTTGATATAGATTGAAAATGGGGTTTTGAAATACTTTCTAATTCATCATGTTCAGCCAACATTTTCTCTTTGGAAGGGACGTTCTATTTCTATTGGCTCCTGTGTTGATGAACATTCACCAAACTGACATATCTATGATGTTTCGTATTCCGTAGATGTTGCCATAATTTGTTAAGTAATTCTAGCATGTTCAATTTTAATTTCAGATTTCCAGCATCTGCAGTATTTAATTTTTTGATGATGGCAGTAACTTCTCACAAGCAGGTGCTTTTTATTTGTATTTGTATCGAGGTCTCACACTCATATAAAACATCTAGTGATCTAGCTGATGTATGTTCAAAACAGATTATTCTGACTCTCATATTTGTAACTCTGTGATGAAATGTCTAATTTTTAATTAATTGCTAAATAGTTCTCTTTAGTCAATCAGCCAGCCCCAAAGTGAAAAGCCATTGCAGAGGAAAAAGATCTGCTGCAAAAATTTCCAAAATGATGCTTTTAAACAGTTTTACTGAGGCTAACATTCACTAAGAACAAGGTGAGGTTCTTGTGTACCAGTACCAGAAAAGTACAGGTAAATAAATAATATTGTTTTTCCAATTGTTCTAGGTGCCGTTCATAGACACAGAATTTGACTCTCTGCTACTCCAAACATTATTCTTGAAATTAGGTCTTGACTAAAAGAACAAATAAACTGAAAGGTTATCTCTAGATCGCAACTGACTCAAGTCACAAACAGCCCTATAAGTCTCTGAGCTTTCTGCCCTGGATCTTCTGTCAAGATTTGTTTGGAGAATACCAGTGTCCAACAAATCAAACATCAGAATGTAGACAAAATTCTGAAACCCCAGAGTAGACATCAGGGCAACTGAATTGACATTGAGTGTGTTTAAGTGCTTTTTCTGTTTATTTGGCCAAAAGATGTCTATTTTTTCTGCATTTACATAATGGAGTTTTTAAAACACAAGTGGAAATTTTATGGCAATCTGAGTGTTTTGCTGAAGGATTTGTGAGTAGACAGACAAAGATATTGACACAAATAATCACCCTTAATTAACTGTCAAGTCAAGTGAGAATTACACATTGCCTACTTACTTTGGCACGTCGTTTAAAGGTGGACTATAATGTTTCTTTCCATCTCTCTGCATTGGTTTCTGATTGATATGTATATATATTCTAAGAAATGCAAGAGAACACCCCTTAGTCGTTTTCACATCATGGGTTTATGGATTGAAAATCTTATTGGTTGTTCCTCGATTCTCATTTTGATGATGTCCTTGACATGAAAGTAGTCCACTGGACTTTTAACGCAATCTTAGTTTTATCCTACTGTGTTATACTCAACAGGGAAAGCAAAAAAAAAGATTCCTTTGTATATAGGATTCACATGAAGCATTTCCAGGTCAAGTATGCGAAGGGTTAACTGAAGTCCAAGGCTCTTTCTGGATTACACAATAATTGAGTAACACCAAAGACAGGTCTTAAAGTCAAAGGATAGATGATAACACACAGTAATGCACGGTATTATCCCCACTAACTTTTACTGCATGTAAAATGTATTTATTTATTCATTGTCACATGTACTTGTTACATGTACTTGTTACAAATACAATGAAAAGTGTTGTATAATGTCGCCACTCTCCAGCACCTTTTTAAAACCACAGAAAATTAACCTAGACATAGAATATAAAAGTAAAGGATAAAGAACTGAAGTTAAAAGTTCAACATTGTAAAGTACCTTAGCCATGGGCCTAGACCCAGGGTCTACCATCCCGATACTGAGTCCAACACCAGCGGGAAGGAGACAGCCAGCCTAGAGTGCCTTTGCCACTCCAACCGCATCACCATTCTTCAATGCCATTTTGCCTCCACCGACATCACCAATACCATGAATCCGCGCTGGGCCGATCTCGGCAATGCCGTCGCGGAAGTCGCCAGGTCCCGAACTGGATTTAAACTCAACGCTGGGCCCACCAGGCCAAAGCAGCCAATGCTGACAGGTCCCACATCAGGCACTGAACCCAATCTCACCTCCCTCTGTCTCCATCGCCACCAGGAACACAAACTCAACTCCAACTCACTGGACATCTCACTGCCACCGATACTATCCGAGCTGTCTGCAACAAGATGAGTGTAAAAAAAAGGAGAAAGAAGAAGATACAGAAAAAGGAAAAGTGGGCGGAGTGGATGAGCCCAGCCTGAATGCTGCGCTGCTTAGATTACTTACAGTGTGGAAACAGGCCCTTCGGCCCAACAAATCCACACCAACCTGCCGAAGCACAACCCACCCAGACATATTCCCTATGTTTACCCCTTAACCTAACACTACGGGCAATTTTGCATGGCAAATTCACCGACCCTGCACATTTTTAGATTGTGGGAGGAAACCGGAGCACCCAGAGGAAACCACGCAGACACGGAGAGAATGTGCAAACTCCACACAGAGAGTCGCCTGAGATGGGAATTGAACCTGGGTTTCTGGTGCTGTAAGGCTGCAGTGCTAACCACTGTGTCACTGTGCTGCCAATCTGTAAACGCCAAACAGAAGCTTACTTCACTGCCATCTTGTAATCATACCATATACTTTTACTTCCTTTTCTCAAGAACACATTTCAAACTACCCCTTCTTCAGTTCTCAAAGACACCCTATGGATGGTGCTGTGGGATATAGGTAAATTAATGTTACTTCTGCAATTCTGCAATTCCATTTTACAAAGTAAAATGAACTCACACCAGTGTGTAATTGTTTTAGCCACGAGCTGAGTCAACAAGAATGGAAACGATGTGGAGGAAATATATAATTGTTTTTGTATTAGCTAAAATTGTATGTCAGAATGAGATGTGCCAGCAAAACAATGGTAGACATTACGGGCAAATAGATAAGATGTTGTGAGGGGATGAAGTTAAGCTAGATACCCCTGTACAAACAGTAGGTATAAACATCTGCTTCCCACTTTTACAAAAACACAGGAACAAACCCCAATTAAAAGGGTCATAGGGATCAGAACGGCCTCGGGAAAGGCACAGATGAAGGGGGTAGATAATGATGAAGAAAGAATATGCCCAACAATGACCTACAGCAGGATGAGGTCAAACAGCTTTGTGAGGCCAGGAATAAGCATTTTGTCACAGACAAGGCCGGATAAGGCAAGAGATAAACAGGGGTAATGGGGGTCGGTCTTAGGGAAGTGGACGATGTAAGCAGGGGAGGAGCGATGTAAAACAAAAGACATCAAATCATATAAATATTATGTATGAATTGAACTTGGTGTGTGTATGTCCTTTGCCTTATAGGCACTGGACATCTCACCCACTTGCAAGTGTAAAATAAAGGACACTGCTGATTCAGATTTTGTCTCGGACTGCAATTATTGAGGTGTGTGAGCTTTGTTTCTCACAGTGCAGCTATTATCAGTATCACGGTTATGTTGCTCCATGCGGTTTGAGGAGCTGTGTATGGTTAGGAATTGGAAATCATAAATAGCTAGAAACTCTAAGGTGGGGAAGGTTGGAAAAGGGATGGGATTGTTGTTATGCTTCCTCTCAACCAAGTATTTCACTGTCCACAAGTACAAATGTGCAATGGCCAATTGTACAAGATAACAGAGCATTAGGACCACCCCTGAGTTGGATTGGGCTAAGTTCTAGACAATGGTTTATTTGCAACACTCAAAAAAAGTGAAATTGAATAATGAGCTCAATCACCAGAAAGACCTGGATGTGAACTCTCGATCCGTCTGCAAATATTTGCATTTCTAGTCTCCTTTCAGCACGTTAATCAAGGTGGAAATAGAAATCTGCATTCAATTTTTCAAAAAGTATTTGGTAATAAAACAGTTTTCAAACTTTGTATTAAAAGTGTGACAGGTAGATGGGTCAGTAGCAGTTGCTTGGGACATTATGTTGGGATGAGGACATAGCTGCAGTTTGGAAAGTACAAACAGCTTGCAGCTAAACCAATTTACATTATTTCATGCAATTGCTTTGGGTCGTTAAAAGAGATGCTCAAATAAATTCTGCCTGCAAAGAAAAGACTTTTAATAAACAACTTGCCAGCCGAAATACACACAACACTGGAGTGACTTGCATGGCAATAATTACATCGTTGCATCCAAAATTATGCCTACTTTGCTGAGGTGAACTTGTACTCAAGTATCCTTGTAAATCACACGATTGAAAATAGAATCAGTGCAATCTCCAAACGGTATTAACACAGTTAAATTTAAAAAAATTAAATAATTGGTGAGATAACCAATAAGATTTCAAGTTGATAGAAGGAGGCTGCAATAAATATTTAGAGGAGAAGAGCTTGCCTACAGAGTAAGCTGTTAAGATAATGAGTACTTATCTCTGTCCTTATTTACACTGCATTGTAGAGGGGCTGAGTAGTTCCCCAACCTTTCATTCCCACCAGCCAGGAGCGTCTGATACAAAAGACAAAGTTGTCCAAATAAAGACAGTACTCAGTTCTGTCAGAGTTGAGATAAAGCAGTATAGCGGCCTTAAAGTGCAGTGAGAAAGAGGGCATTACCAGATGCAAAAGAAGCGTGTGGAATTAGTTGCACATATGAGAGGAGAAAAGGCCAATGACTTGTGGGAGGAAACGTAAGTGGCAGAATAGCAAGTAAATAATGGTAAATCCCATATATGGAGCTAGATATCACAATACACACCTGGGTAAAGTCGTTCATAGTTGTTCAGGTGTCCTTAAAAAGAGTATTAAGAATTTATGTCAGATTTCTGTATTTCAGAAGCAGGTGGCAACTCTGTGGGACATTGATGGATACAGGATTTACTGTGATGTCTCGTGGTTATAATTTATTTGCTCAATTTGTATTTTAATTGTTTTTATTTATTTAAAAATTCTCTTGCCGTCCCTCAGCACAACGCATGAACTAACTTGCTTGCCCAGTCCCTCAGTATGATCTCTGCAGCTGCCTTAATCTCACCTGAATTAAAGACAGTGAGCCTGATCATTTAGCATTTTGCCGATCCCACTGATACTCTCTGCACATCTTGTGGAATTTTCGAGAGACATTGAATGGATAGACATAGTCTCCTGTAAACATTTGCTGATTATATTTGCAAATCCTATGCTCATTATAGGAACCACTGATGACTCATCCTTTCAATTGCACCAGTCAGTGAGCCATCTAACCTATCAGTTCTTGTAGATTATTATTGGCTACCAGTAAGTGGTTGGACTTCACATTTGAGAATGATTGATATGTTTGAATGGTGAATCTTCAAAAGATCAGTTGCTCATTATTTATAAAGAACATTTAACAGTGGGCTATGGTCATTCAATTGTGAAGCAGCATATGTGTGTCAACCATATTCTCAGTTACTTGCACACACACATTTACAACAGTGGTCATTGGATAGTGATGAGGAACTGGAACAACAGCTATGTTTACTGACTCAAGACTGTCAGGCTTGTAGTGCGAAATCAGCCCAAACTGTTAACATGCATGTAAAGCAGGAATTAAATCAAAGTTTCTCCTGTTCTGGTTACCCACAATTATTCATTGGTGTCAAGGGAAGTGGATGACAAAGACAGAGGCTGAGATTGCCAACAGAAGTCGGATCTCAATGTCACAGTAGGTTGTGAGATGCACTGACTGACAATACATCCATGGAAGTAAAAGTGAGGACTGCAGATGCTGGAAAGTCAGAGTCTAACATGGTGGTGCTGGAAAAGCACAGGAGGTCAGGCAACATCCGAGGAGTATGAAAGTCAACATTTTGGCCATAAGCCCTTCATCAGGAATGTGGAGGGGCAAGAAAGATGATGGATAAATAGGGATGGTGGGGGTGGGGCTGGGGGAAAGGTAGCTGGGAAGTGATAGGTCGATGCAGGTGGGAGGTAATTGTGACAGGTTGGTGAGGATGGTGGGAAGGAAGATGGACAGATAGGACAGGTCAAGACAGCGGTGCTGAGTTGGAGGGTTGGATCTGGGATGATGTGGGAGGAGGGGAAATTTGGAAACTAGTGTAGTCAATGTTGATGTAGTTTTAGGGTCCCAAGAGAGCATTTCAGGGAACATCTCTGCAACACCCAAAACAACCAACCCCACCACCCCATGGCTGAACACAATTCCCCCTTCCACTCCGCCAAGGACATGCAGGTCCTGGGCCTCCTCCATTACCACACCCTCACCACCTGACACCTGGAGGAAGAATACCTCACCCTCTGCCTTGGGACCCTCCAAACACATGGCATCAATGTAGATTTCAACAGTTTCCTCATTTCCCTCCCACCCCATCTTATTCCAGATCCAATCTTCCAACTCGGCACCACCCTCGTGACTTGTCCTACCTGTTCATCTTCCTTCCCACCTATCTACTCCACCTTCCTCTCCAACCTATCACCATTACCCCCACCTCCATCTACCTATGGCATTCTCAGCTAACTTCCCCCAGCCCCATCCCCCTCCCATTTATCTCACCACGCTCACAGCTCACAAGCCTCATTCCTGATGAAGGGCCCTTGCCCGAAACATCGATTCTCCTGCTCCTCACATGCTGCCTGACCTGCTGTTCTTTTCCAGCACCTCATTATTGACTCTAAATAGACAAGGTCTTTTCCCTGGGGTGGGGGAGTCCAGAACTAGAGGGCATAGGTTTGGAGTGTGTGGGAAAAAAATTAAAAGGGACCTAAGGGGCAAGTTACTTCATGCAGAGGGTGTGGCGTGTATGGAATGAGCTGCTAGAGGAAGTGGTGGAGGCTGGTAAAATTACAACATTTAAAAGGTATCTGGATGGGTATATGAATAGGAAGGGTTTAAAGTGATAGGGGTCAATTGCTGGCAAATGGGACTAGATTCATTTAGAAAATCTAATTGAGATGGACGAGTTGAATCGGGTCTGTTTCCATGATGTACACCTTTAGACTTTATTTGCTCTAAGTAATTTAGAAATTGTACCTGTACTTAACAAAAGAATATAGCATATTAAACTGATTACCACAGCTGGGTTGTGAGAATTGTTTACTATTTTCCAGTGTGAGTTTCATTCATTCATGCAATTTCTCATAAGTGCTGTTTTGACAGTTTCTTAAAGGGATAACAACCCAGTTATAAGGTATTTAGCAAGGACATACAAACTGGGGAGAATGTTTGCTGTTTCAAGTCTCAGGGGGAGTTGGTAAGGCCTGATTAATATTATAATCTTTCATGGAGATATGATGGCGAGTATGATATTGTTCTGAATATGCTACACTAATTCAGAGGTAAGTAGGCCTAAACACTGCTTGTAGCAAGGGTTGATAAGGTATGTAAATGCAGTAATGGTCTTGAAAGGGTTATTTTAATTAGAAAGTATTGTTTTAATTTGCCCTATCTTATGATTGTAAAATATACTACAGAGTCATGGTTTTATGAATGAATGAATGAAACCATGTTATAGTATGAATGAATGAATCAGGAATGCGATATTTGCTTGTGAGTGGGTTAGTAAACGAGTCATGAATGAATAAACATACAGCGCTTCTGAGTGTGTTATTGAAGGGACCTCGAATACAGTATTTCACACTACCATCATACAACATGGTGGCAACAGTGATGGATTCCAAAACACTGAAAATTCAAATTAAAAAAGTTAGAAGTCAGACTGAAAGTAAGTACTGGATCTAGAGATCTTGAAAGGAAAAGTTGAAGAATTCTAAAGCTGGTCAAAAGACATACTGAAGGCAATACATATCATAAAATCAACTTTCAAAATCATTCAAGGTAGCATCATAGGAGTGTGATGATAGTGAAGAAGACCCTGATCTAACTATCACAGATTTCAAGTTGGGGAAACAAGCAAATGTCATGGATCTGGTAAGCAATCTTCAATAAAAGGGTAGAAATGGATTCTACACCACACCATATGGAGTGAAACAGATCTCTGGCAAGGCTGGCTTAAAGGAAAGGAATGCATTACAGATCTGACATGGACACCATCACACGTGGCAACCGCAAGGCAACACAAATGAAAAATTAAAACAAAAACACTTGATACTCTGGGGAAAGGAATGAAGAGACTATCAAAATAATTTAAAGTGAAACAGTTTTCAACAACTTTGCAGCATTCAAGAAATAAATACCAATTGCAGCTGATGGATTAGCCAGGCAGAGGCAGTGACCATAGTGGGAGTCATTGAGAGGCTGAGCAACACAGAAAAGCTTCAAGTACTCAAAAGGCAATGTAAAACTTCAGATGACCCACATCAAAGCTTGGAAAATTTGTTAATCTTAAACTTGCACAGCCAGAGAGGTTTGGACACATGGACGGACTGAATCATAACTTAAAACGGGACACTTGGGAGTAGAAAAGTTGAAGTTACAAATTACACATTAGCTCACTATCATGTCCTTTCTCCCCTCCCCCATCACACTGTCTGTCCTTTCAAGTCTAAAAGTTAGACACACTATTGTTCGTCCATTCTCACAATCCAATCACTTAATCTGAACTATCAACATCTTTTCCACGCCAGCACCCTACACCCTCTACTTCCACTCCCCACCCCCCACCCTAAACTGTAGCATAAATGCTGTCCCCTTCACACTTCACTTCAGGTCTGAAGAAGAGTCATCTAGCCTCAAAACGTTAGCTTATTCTCTCTCCATGGATGCCGTCTGATCCGCTGTGATCTCCAGCATTTGTTGTTTCTAGAAATATTACTTATATCACTATTGATTTCTCTTAAACCTCTAAAACATAGGGACTGACACATGATGCTGCATATCACAATTATTGTACTTCATAGTTTATAAAGTGCTTTTAAATATTTTGGACAGCTGTCCATTAATCCTTTATGTTCTGCAGTTTCTCTTCATTGAGAATAATCTCACGTTGCTCAGTCAGTTGTGGTGTTTTACTTCACAGTTATGCTCATGAAAGGCATTAACCAGAGGAAGAAGAAGAAGAAGAACTAGGCAAAAGTCTACTGGAGAATTTGAAAGAACGGAAAAAGAAATGGACAAATGATATAAATGAAGGTCTTTTCTGACTGTCATCCACTTCTGCTCCCTTAAGTAGGAAATTGGATTAAAACCAGAAGAACAGAAAATGTCAGTGGAAACTGGGGTGCTGAGTCAAGGCCAAGTGTTAAATGTTCCATGCATACCTTGACAGAATGCCGAGGTCCTCAGTGCAAGCATTTGGCTGAGGAAGTACGGAGACACACCAGCTCTGGCACTGGAAAGGTCACAGTGACACCCCTGGAAAGTCTTGTACAGCACATTTGAAAGCTTCTTTGTGGAGCCTGGTCAGGAGAGGAAAAATGTAAAATATTGTCAGCCTATACCTCTAAACTTTGCATGGTTAATGGTTTCTCTGCAATATTTTCAGCTTTAAATACTTCTGTTTTTAACCAACCAAACTTAACTGAACAAATGCATATCACAAAATAAGTATAGTAAATTCCCTCGGGGAGGCGGGCAATAATTTTACTATCATTCACCCTGAGTCACAAGTTGATGTGTTTTCCAATCAGACTTCCTCATTTGAGTCGTACAGCACAAAAATAAACCCTTCAATCCACCTAGTCCATGCCGACCATAATCCAAACTACTTCACAATTCGCCTCTTAATCACAGCCCTAAAACTAACGAATCCACTTTACTGGTGAAATGCTAATTTTCCATTTAAACCCATTGACTTTCAACCCAAAGTGATCAAATCTCCATGTACTCAAAATTCTTTCCTTTAAACAATTTAGGGTTAATGCACATCCTACTCAGATCATCTCTCTCAGTAAGGTTCTTCAAAATCATTCCTGATGTATTTCTTTTGCTTTTTTAAAAAATTTGTTTTTCTCGCAAGTTTAAGATAGAACATGCCTTCATCTGACCAAACCCAGCTACGAAAGGCATGTCATTTGGAATTATTTTGTGAGTTGGATTTGCTTAGGATTTGGTACGCCATCCTACAGTTATTTCAACTTCAGACAGACAGGACCACCCCAATGCAGAGAGCACAGGCAAGTGAAACTGGAGTAGCCATTTTTGATGCTAACCTCAGACGACAAGTCACAGTCAAGCCAGTTGCAGACTAACTGTTGTCAGTCATGGGCACTACATGGAACATTTAAGATTAATTTAATAAATCTGAGTTATTAGGAAATATATCCAACAAAAACATTCCTGCAAAAGGGTGAAGAAGGGTCTCACTTCCACCCGGTGGCCATAATCTTCATCCACGTTTAGAAGGAATGTAATATGATTATACAATAAAATGTTCTATTTTATAAATCCCATAAATTGCATTCAATTAATCCTGCATATTTGATTAAACCCAGCCAGTGAAAGATATTATACCTTTCCTACCTAAGCATTACTTAAATGATGAAAGGTGATATAATTTCTTTAAGCAGTTATTTTATAGAAAACCAGTCTCCAGATCGTAAAGATGCTGAACCTCAATCTAGGTGGTCACATCAGTGCAGTATTCATGGAATGCGGCACTTGCAGAGATGCCATATTTTCAAATACGGCATTAAACGTTTAGTTCCTTTTTGCCTTGCTAAGGGAAGTTATCCTAGCTTCCTACTCAGCTTTGATTCTTCAATTAAAACACAAATTGTAGCCATTTATCAACACCACGATTGCTGCACAGAACATGGCTGGGCTGTAACCTACACAACAGCAGTGAGTCGGTTCAAAATAAATTGATTGATTGCGAAGTGCTCTGGGACATTCTGGGGACAATTTTCCAAAACCACCGCCAGTATTTCTCACATCAGTTAGCAGGAGGCCCAGGAGGGTGACCAATCTTTGTTTTTTCCTCCTTTTCTCCAAAGATGGAACATCTCACTGATGTTTCTGGCCCTGCCAGGAACTGACAGCAACCATTCATAACTTAGACGAAGTATTTCAAGTGACAGTTTTACATGAGGGTCAAATCTGTCACAATTTTTAGCTGGAAAGAGAATCCTCTTAGCTCTTGACTCTTTTAATTGAAGTCAAAATGTTTAAGCCACAAACAGCACTGTTCTCTCAGTTATGAAGTACTGAAGTTCTAAAGGAAATAGATTAACAAATAAAAAATACAACATTAAAATTACGTCTCAAAACAGTCTTCCAACAGCTAGGATGCTGTCAGTAAGATTTGGATGGAAATTCCATGTAGAAAGTGAAAAATATTTTTATTTTTATGAGGAAAATCATGCCCCCATGACTATTAGATCCAGCAGCACAATGTTAGGAACATGTTATTTCTTTGTGGTGGCAACTCTCACTCCCAAAAAAGACAGTCACTTGAAATACTTATTTTTGCATGAATGGTTCCTCTCAGTTCTTGACAGAGACAGAAGCTGCAGTGAGATGTTACATCTCAGGAAAAGGGAAGAGAATAAAACCCTGATCACCCTCTTTGCCCTCACGTTAACCACTGGGAAATTCTGGCAGCAAACTGGGAACTTGAAACATCCCAAGATTCTTCACAGCCAGTCAAATATGCTTGAAAGCTACATGCTGTCATGTTGAAAAACAGAGCAGCCAACCTGCATCCAATAGAGGCCCACAAATACACGAATAAATGACGTGCCAACTTATTTTTGTGATCTTGTTCAAGGGATAGATGTGTCATTGTTGAGTAAGACAATAAAGTTCTCCTCTCCCCTATTTCAATATTGCCGTGGAATGTTTAATATTCACCTCAGTTGCCTTTCATTTAGTATCTCATTCAGAGAAAACCTTATGAAAATGCAGCACTCCTGAAAAACTGAGTAAATTCAGATTATAATAAGATACCTTTCAGCTTGAGTCTGAAGATATAAAATGATGGAAAGGGAAAACTTATGACGATATCAATGATGTGGATGAGAATGTACAAGGCAATTTTAGTAAGTTTGCTGATGACACTAACATAGGTGGTATCGTGGACAGTGAGGAAGGCTATCAGGAATTGAAGCGTGATCAGCCGGGGAGGTGGGCCGAGAAATGGCAAATGGAGTTTAATATAGATAAGTATGAGGTCTTGCATTTTGGAAAGTCAAATGAAGGTAGGAGTTTCATAGTAAATGATAGGGCCTTAAGGAGTGTAGTAGAACAGAGTGGGTCTTGGAGTTCAGGTGCACGGTTCTCAGAAGATGGAGTCCCAGGTAGAGAGGGCAGTGACCAAGACTTTTGGCTCACTGGCCTTCATCAGACAGGGCATTGAGAGGAGAGGTTGGGAGGGTGTGTTGCAGTTGTGCAGGATGTTGGTGAGGCCGCACTTGGAGTATCGTGTTCAGTTTTAGTCACCTTGTTATGGGAACGATGATATTAAACTAGGAAGAGTGTAGAAGAAATTTACGAGGATGTTACTTCACCTCAATGTCTGAGCTATAGGGAGAGGTTAAACAAGCTAAGACCTTTTTCTTTAAAGCATAGGAGACTGAGGGGAGACCAATAAAGGTGTATAAGATCATGCGAGGCATGGATAAGGTGAATGCAGTCAGTCTTTTTCCCAGAGTTGGGGAATCAAGGACTAGCGGGCATCAGTTTAAGTTAGAGGGGAAAGAATAAAAGAGAACCTGAGAGACAACCTTTTTACACAAAGGGTGTACAGATATGGAGTGAACTGTCAGCAGACGTGGTTGAGGCAGGTACATTAACAACAGTTAAAAGACATTTGGACAAATACATGAATGGGAACAGATTAGAAGGATATAAGCCAAGTGCAGGGAAATGGGGTTAGCATGAATGGACTTTTTTTTAGATTACAGTGTGGAAACAGGCCCTTCGGCCCAACAAGTCCACACCAACCCGCAACCCACCCCCCTACATTTAGCTAACACTAGGTGCAACTTAGAATGGTTCTGGATTAGTGGTGCTGGAAGAGCACAACAGTTCAGGCAGCATCCAAGGAGCTTCGAAAGCGACGTTTCGGGCATTTAGCATGGCCAATTCACCTAACCTGCACACTTTTGGATTGTTGGAGGAAACCAGAGCACCTGGAGGAAACCCACACAAACACAGGGAGAATGTGCAAACTCCACACACAGAGTCACCTGAGGCGGGAATTGAACCCGGGTCTCTGGCGCTGTGAGGCCGCAGTGCTAACCACTCTGCCACCGTGCTTCCCATTTTGCTTGATATGGACCACTTTGGGCCAAAGGGCCTGTCTCCATGCTGTGTGGCTCTATGACTCTATGACAAAGTATTATTCTTGCAAAAATTTGTTGTATAGCAAACAATACTTAGAGTTATAGAGATGTACAGCGTGGAAATAAATCCTTTGGTCTGACTCGTCCATGCTGACCAGATATCCTAAATTAACCTAGTCCCATTTGTCAGCACTTGGTCCATATTCTTCAAAACCCTTACTATTCATGATCCCATTCAGATACCTCTTAAATGTTGCAATTGTACCAGCCTCCAACACTTCCTCAGACATCTCATTCCATACACGCACCACCCTCTGCGTGAAAAAGTTGCCCCTTAGTTAACCATACAATTCTTTTTAAATTTTAGAACCTCAGAACTACTCAGTTAAAGATTTTACTGCAATTTACTGAAGTGTTGGCTTAAAGCACTCTATTCTCAATCTCCAGAAGGACTCAAACATTCTAAGCTTCCCTTTCCATGTGACTTTACCAAGTGCTAAGATCATATATAATAATCATAGAAAACTGAAAAGGATATGACTGTATGGCTTGTTAGGCCATTTCAGAAAGCAGTTAAAAATCAATCACATTGTTGTGCATCTGGAGTCAGATTTAGATTGGACAGGACAGATTTGCTCCCAGAGGGGCAAGTGTGCACTGTACTGGTTTTTCTATTTTCACAACCGTTGTTACTGATTTACCCCAAATATATTCATTAATTAGGTTTAAATTGCAGTGGTCGGATTTGAAGTCCTGTCTAGGGTGTGTTCATCCAGGCCTCTGGAATACTGGATCCCAAACATAAGGAATGATTCATGTCCCAAAGATCTTTCCGATGATCTCTTCCTTAATTTGCTTAGATTCAAAGGTAACTTGTTCATTTATTTAGTGGAGTGAGGGTATTGTTGGCTGCCTTGTTCTTGTTCTTCCACCAGGCCAAGTGAGAAACCAGGAAAGAGTGTTGACATTTGGCACCAGCCTAGATTCACTCACTAATGGATTTATTGTGAACCTTCATCTGCCACTAAGACAGGAAGAGTGCCCTTTGCACCAACCTTTGTAGTCTGGGTGGAATCAGACTGTCAGAGATTAAAGCATGGTATACAGAATAAGAGTAAATCAATGACATGAAAGTGGGTCTTAACCAAATTAAGAAACAGACAAATGTTCAGTCCTGCAAACTACAAAGCTAGCTACTTATCTCTCAGCAGTAAAATTCATAGTCGAGAGAGAGAGGTGCTAGAAAAGCACAGCCAGCCAGGCAGCATCTGAGGAGCAGGAAAATCGATGTTTCGAGCATAAGCTCTTCATCAGGATTCCCGATGAACGGCTTATGCCTGAAATGTTGATTCTCCTGTTCCTCGGATGCTGCCTGACCTGCCGTGCTTCACCAGCACCACACTCTCGACTCTGAGCTCCAGCATCTGCAGTCCTCACTTTCTCATATTCTATTAATGTTCCTTTTCTCTAATGATGCATTCCTCTTGCACAGTAACTTTGTAACTTGCAGTCTGGTCAAGGATCTGACTGGTTCACCCTTCCAGTCCATTTCAAAGAAATGGCCCTGAAGCCCTTCAGCCACATCCTGAAGCAGACTCGCTACCACAGCCACATCTCTTTCCTCATTCCTGCTGAAGGGCTTATGTCTGAAATATCAATTCTCCTGCTCCTCGGATGCTGCCTGACCTGCTGTGCTTTTCCAGCACCACACTCTTGGCATTAATAAAGCAACCTCACTGAAGCAGTCCAAACACCACCTCAAACCATAGAGAGTGAAAAGGAGAAAATAGATGAAAGAATCAGAATAGAAAAAAGTCATTTGATCTATCATTTTTGTGTTGGTTCTCCACCAAACAAACCAAGGCCATCCCAATTCCCTGCTCTTTCCCAGTAACTCTGTCAATTTTTACCTCAAATAATTATTTAACTTTTCTTTCTTCCAGAAGTGACGTCCAGAATTTGCCATTTTTCAGAGGTGAACCAATGTTTCATATCGGTTTTGTGCAACTTCTCTGCCCCTTTAACCATTTTCTAACCTTCCCTGCCACAATTCATGAACAAATATTGATTCAAAAACTGGAAAGGTCAGCAGGTCCGGCAGAGAAATCCCAGGATTAATATTTCAGTTCAAGTAGCCCTTAACTCCGATTTTTCACCACACATGCTACCAGATCTGCTGAGCTTTTCCAGCAATTTCTATTTTTGCTTCTGATTTGTAGCATCCACATTTCTTTCAACTTCTACAGATATTGATTCCTCTCCACACCTCCCCCTATTCCCTTCTTGACCCTGGTCCTTTAGCTTCTGTTCCACACTTACAATAGTCTTCTTTATCGAATATTGTCTCTCCTCATTCTTCCAACCAAGATGTATCTCTTCACACTTCTCTACCTTGGATTTCAAGGGGACATAGGCTGGTGAACAGGAAGACACATGACAGATGAAATTTATCAATATCATCCTCACAATTCAAAATGCTTCCAAGTTTAGCGAAATCTGAAAATTCTGATATTGTGCCCAAGTCTTTAACAGAGATTATATAAATGGTAACCCAGCACAAATCCTGGTAAATTCCACTACACACTTTCCTTCAGTCTGAAACAAAACTATTCAACACAACCCTGTTTCCTGTTAGTCAGACATCTTTGATTATATACTATCGCTGTCCCTTTCACATCCATTGCTTACAATTATATGGCACTTCTATCAAACATCTTTTGGAAGTCTACATATATTAGATTAGATTACTTACAGTGTGGAAACAGGCCCTTTGGCCCAACAAGTCCACACTGACCCGCAACCCACCCACTCCCCTACATTTACCCCTTTACCTAACACTACAGGCAATTTAGCATGGCCAATTCACCTGACCTGCATATCTTTGGACTGTGGGAGGAATCCGGAGCACCCGGAGGAAACCTACGCAGACACGGGGAGAATGTGCAAACTCCACACAGTCAGTCGCCTGAGTTGGGAATTGAACCGGGGTCTCTGGCGCTGTGAGGCAGCAGTGCTAACCATTGTGCCACCGGGCCACCCACTGTATCATACCAACTATTTCTGTTGTTACCTCAAAGAGAAATCAAAAATGTGCGGCATTACTGTAAAAAAAACTAATTTGAGGAAATAAAAAAGATGTTCAAGGAATGAATTCTAGAAGATCCATAAAATAGATAATTGACTTGATGCATTGGGAGGTCATGTTGCGGCTGTACAGGACATTGGTTTGGCCAGTTTTGGAATACTGTGTGCAAATCTGGTCTCCGTGCTATTGGAAGGATGTTGTGAAACTTGAAAGGGTTCAGAAAAGAATTACAAGGTTTAAGCTATAGGGAGAGGCTGAATAGGCTGGGGCTATTTTCCCTGGAGTGTCGGAGGCTGAGGGGTGACCTTATAAAGCTTTATAAAATTATGAGGGACTTGGATAGGAGAAATAGACAAGGTTTTTTTCCCTGGGGTGGGTGAGTCCAGAGCTAGAGGGCATAGGTTTGAGGTGAGTGGGGAACGATTTAAAATGGACCTGAAGGGCAGGTTTTTCTTGCGGAGGGTTGTGTATGTATGGAATGAGCTGCCAGATGAACTGGAGGAGACTGGTACAATTACAACATTTACATCAGGATGGGTATATAAATAGGAATTGTTTGGAGGGATATGGGCCAAATGCTGGCAAATGGGACTAGATTGGGTCGGGATATCTGGTCGGCACGGACGAGTTGGACCAAAAGGTCTGTTTCTGTGCTGTACATCTCTATGACTCTATGACTTGTAGATTATTTATTCTTTCACGAGTTACAAATTCTTTGTTTAATTATACTGATCAAATAAGTTTAACACTGGCTCAGTTTGCAGTTAATATAAATTATTTAGAGATGAACGGATAAAGACTGTAAAAAAACCCTCACATTTTAATGGCATTTGAACAAAAAAAGGTCATTTTTAATCAGTGGTAGAGAAAATATTTTAAACGCCCCTTAGAAATATCTTCACATTTTTTGAATCACACGTACATCTTTCCTCACACTCCTGACGAAACCTGAGTATTACCGAGCCATGTGTGAGCATTTGTCATTGCTACCAATTTTCAAACAGTGCACCTACAGATTTCAAATTGGAAATCTTTGACCGAGAGACCAACATTTCCGCTGCTGATTTTTTTATCCTTGGTTTGTGTTAATCTGAATCGGTATAAAGAAATAATGCAAACTCCATTTTAACCCTTTCCAAATGTATAACTGAATCCTTTCCTTCAGATTAATTAAATCATTTCAACATTGAACTGAACAATTGCCAATAAGAAGCATCTATAATGTGTGATGAAGTAAGACTCGAAAGCAAAAGTAATTGTAGTTAAATCAATAGCAAACTGTGCACAAAGATTGGTTCCAACTGACTGGCTGTATGCAGACAAGTTTTGACTGAATGAATCACACCTTGAGAAAAAGATTCATAACTAAATAATTGGCTTGGTGGAGAGATTTATAACTTGTGAATTGACTAAAGGAGGGTTGTAATTGACCTAATTACCCAAAGAAGTGGGGTATCCCTAAGAGCAAGTCAAGCAATAAAGGAATTTAACTGATTGGCTATGCAGAGACGGGATTCAGAATTGCTGGCTAGAAATGTGGCTGACAGTCAGTAAACAACTCGAGTAAAACCTCACAAGGGATATGTTGAAGTTGCCATGGGAGGGAAGGAAAAATGACAGCAAAAATGCCCATATCCCCATTGGAGCTGTTAAAACAGGTCCTATCCTCTGTTAAATTCATCTTCTTCCCCCTCTTTTAGAATAAGTAATCATTGTCCCACACATTCTAGTCAGATATGCAAAGCATAATTAGTTGGATCAGCAAGTATGTTTCAAAAAGCACCTGAAACACATCCTACTCTATAACATAGTAATGCTGAGGAAATGATTGCCATGCTAATAGTTTTGTTGTTTAAATATAGAACATCCCTGGAATCTGATAAGCAAATGTATACATAGTACCCTTTTTGTTTTTCAAAAATGCCTGGCGTTCCTTAAGCATGCAGCCGTTAGTCACATGAAGCCTCAGCTGCAATTGACCCTAATAACTTCTGTGGCATGGTTTTTAAAACGTCTCTCAAAAAACAACACATGTTAGGCATGTTGGGGTAGCTGAAGTAATCTGGAGTGTGGGTGTTTATTTTATAGTTTGGCTGCAAATGGTTAACAAGCTTGTAAATAATAAAAGGGAAATAGAAAGGTTGAAAAAAGGATGCAGATTAATCCATCATTTTTGAATCACGGCCATTCACCTCAGGCTGAGAAATTTACCGGTAAAATTATCAAACTGGAAAAATCATGCGCACAATTAGCCTATTCACAGACCCATTGTACTTAATGAAAAGCATGATTATTTTAGTAGCCCCTACTAACTGCCTGATTGTGGCCTGGGACCAACTGGAGCCAGTCTGAGTGTGTTCAAACTACCACTAAAGCAAGCCAAAGGGTCTTGAGTTCATTTGCGCATGATCTGTATCTCTGTTGAAAGTAGTATTGCCAAGATCATACTTTGGAGTTTTCTTATAAAGTTAAACAGTAGCATCAATTACATATCCATTCAATGAATGAAGCAGATTTTTTTTACAAGAATTAGATATACTGAAACAATTTTTCCTTTTTCAAAAATAAATGGCAGTCTCTAGAAGCAGACAAAGTGAAGCTTTAAGCTTATATTCCAAAATATTGACAGATCATCCAGACAATATTGAAAGCAGACCAAAGATAAGAATATTAACTGCTCTTTCTGAATCTGAGGTGTTATAAGTATGGGCAAAATCCTGTCTCACCTCAGACCTGCATAGCACCAGCTGTTAACATTTCATGCCGTAAAATTGTCTCTATCCAGATTTAACTGCCTTTTGCTACAACATTAAGCTGTGGGTGCCCACTATTTTAGAGCTGAGTTAATTAGCTCCAACCCAATCGAAACCCATCAGGCATCAAGAAATACATGAAACCAAGTTCTGCCTCCTGGCTTCTTGTTCCTTTATCTATGCTGCAATGAGACACCTCTGTTAGATAATATCCTTGCTGAGATATTTCTCACAAGCTACCTTCCAATTCAGTGGACTCTGCAGAGAGAAAGATATGGCAGATTTATACCCTTCTCTTAAACCATTTTGGTCAAGGCAGTGGTAACCAATAATTTGACAAAAGATTATTGAACTATTGGAACTTCAGAAGAAATGCAGAAAGTATACCGAGGTGGACAAAGAAAGAAAAGTGTGATGGACAACCAACAACTGTAAGGAGAAGGAAAGGACGAATTTGGTTGAAAAAAGTTGGGATACTGTCTCCAGATGACCATTCCTCATGCCTTGCTGTATTTGGCACCTTCACCAGTGTGTTAGACAATGTAAGAATTATTTAAAATAGTTCGCAGTCACTAATCCTCCTTTGTCTTTATATATTTAATAATTAATAGTACAGGGTACACCACCACAAGGAACTTACAGCAGAAGCATTGTACGTGGAATAACAAGAAGATTTGTTACATGACACAATTGCATTTGGTCAAGTGCAATGACTAGGACCTTACAGAGCAGATGTATTTTTAATAGCAATCTCTGCAAGCTCTAGAAGTCCTTGCCTACAACGACAGACTGTATGTGACATCAATCAAATGGGTGAGGCCATTATCACTATCATTGATCAGAATCTTTCCAGACTCTGAGTGGGGTTCACAGGCCTTGGTGGGAAAGTTGGGGAAAATCAAATGACATGCCCCATGAAAGGGCACAATGTAGCAAGGTCAGGGTCCCTCATTGCCCTGTCACCTTACCATTACAGCTGAGCAAGTCTGTGTGTGTATCCAGCAGACTCTGAGACTGCTGCACCTGGTCTTCACTGGCAGTTGCCAACCTGCCCATGGAGGGAGCCAATGGCAGTAGGATCCTGGCAGCATTGATTGCTATCCTGCAGTCTTTATGCCATGTTACCCAGTGCCCCTGACTATTCTGCCTGCTGCTCCCTTGTCTTGCTTGTGAATGTCAATGAAGTCTTAAACTGCCAACACCATGTGTTATTGAAATCAAAAGTAATATCCATTCCACACAATGTCATAAAGGTAGTCAAATGATAGCCAGTTAAACAGCCCATTAAACCTGCTTCCTAGTGGGTGTGGTTGCAAAAAAGTACAAGCCAAGACACCGGGAGAACCTCTTTCTGTTCTTTGACATCTGATTGAAGGGTTGATCTATCCTAAAATGCAGCAATCCTTCACTACTTCATTGAACATCAGCCAAAGCTACACATTCAACTTCTGCTGCAATTCAAAACCACAAATTTGGAATCCAAAAGTAAGAATGTTGTGGGTGGGGTCAAAAAGGAACAGGGTGTACCAAATATAGGCTCCCATTGACATTGGCTAACAGTCAACTCTATTGCCCCAGGCTGGTGACTATCTGTGGCCCATCTATTATCGAAAAAAATGCAAGGTTTGTTTTACTCACCCATGCTTACCAATCCGACGGAGTCCCATTTGCCAGCATTTGGCCCATATCTCTCAAAAACTCTTCCTATTCATATACCTATCCAGATGCCACTTAAATGTTGTAATGGTACCAGCCTCCATTACTTCCTCTGGCAGCTCATTCCATACACACACCACCCTCTGTGTGAAAATAATTACCCTTTAGGTCCTTTTTAAATCATTCCCCAAGAGATTAAATCAACAAAAAAAACTCTTTCAGGTTCCTTAATAAGTTAATGCTGCTGATTCATTCCCAGTAAAGCTACAAATGAGGTTTAAACCATATTGGTACAAGGTAGAGCTCAGTTGAGCACAATATGGCTTCAAACCTCACCCAGTCAGTGACTGCGGATAGTTTGACAAACAGATGCCCAGCTTGTCTCTGCTGAGCTGTGACAGAAATCCCAGCGCTTATTTGTTGAGGTAGTTTCTGCTGTCAGCAATGTGTTAGGATTAGCAATGGAATGGATGTGCTTAATGAATAGTGAAAGGGGATTAGTGAAGCACCATCACCTTTCACAGTCTCATTTAACAAGGCAGATTGACTACAGCTTATTTTTGTTTATGCTGCTGAATAAACACAAGTAACGGCTGGGATTTACAGTCCGTTAACCACACCAAGAGGAATTCTGCGCCTAAAATAAAACACTTTTTCAAAAGGGTCTTTTTAATTATGCAATCACCATTAAAAAAGCTCCCTTTGTCTTTGTGATCTGTTACTTGAGCATTTAAATTATAAAGTAACACCTGAAATGCTCTCAAAATATAACAATGTTTGAAATCATGCAAACATTTGTCAATCATGATTATATCAATACTTCTCACTTCAGTACCAACTGTGATTGGGGGCCAACATTGGTCAGCACGTAGATATGCCTCAATTAGCCTGTAGACTCAGTTATAGCACTCCTGCAGACAGAAGTTGTTGGACATAAGTCCCACTTCAGTTACTTGAGCATAAAACAAAGAAAATGTTTCATTTTGCTAAAACCCAGGCCAACACTTCAATGCACTACTGATGGAGGACTGCATTGTTGCAGATACTTTTTTTTATCAAGACATCAAACCAAGTCCCCATCTCCAGGCACTGTTGCAAAGGAGGGCAGAGCCCTTCTCTCTTTCCAATATTATAGAATCATAGAATCCCTACAGTGTGGAAACAGGCCATTTGGCCCAATAAGTCCAACGACTCTCTGAAGAGTAACCCACCAGACCAAATTCCACTATTACTCTACATTTACCCCTGACTAATGCACCTAACCTACACATCCCTGAACTCTATGATTCTATGAATCTATGATTATCCCTCAAACAAAAAGCTAAGATGTAAATACACCCAAGCAAAACATTAGCCTTGGGGTGTGAATTAGTAATACAAAACTATTTGAAAAACGATCCCAGTAAAGATGGCAAGGTTAAAAAAAAAGTTTCCATCATCTCTCTCTGGGCCAATTTGGAGCTGCGCTAAGTCTCTCTTAAAATTGAGTATGTTTGTACTTTGCTGTATTTCTGTGCTACTCATAATGAAGGAAATAGATAAGGTAGACATAGAGAGGATGTTTCCACTGGCAGGTGAAACTAAAACAAGACGGCATAGCCTCAAAATGAGGGGGAGCAGGTTTATGACTGAATTGAGAAGGAACTTCTTCACCCGGAGGGTTGTGGATCTATCAAATTCCCTGCCCAGTGAAGTAGTTGCTGTTACTTCAGAAAATGTTTTTAAAGCTAAGATAGGTTTTTTTGGGCAATAAAGAAATTAAGGGTTATGGTGAGAGTGTGGGTAAGTGGAGCTGAGGTCACAAAAAGATCAGCCATGATCTTATTGGATGGCAGAACAGGCACGAAGGGGCAGACGGCCTACTCCTGCTCCTAGTTCTTATGTTCTTCGCTTCTTATTACAAGTCAAAGCAAACTTAAAATAATACCTGCACAGTGACAGAAAATCAAAGTGTGGGCTGACTCTACAATATTGCTTAGGAAAATCAGAAATGGTGCAGGAGGAAAATATTTGTCATTGCATTTCCCATATATTTAAAATCAGTGAAATTCAATTAGCGTCTGACCACTTGATTAGATTAGATTAGATTAGATTCCCTACAGTGTGGAAACAGGCCCTTCAGCCCAACCAGTCCACACTGACCCTCCGAAGAGTAACCCCCCAGACCCATTTCCCTCTGATTAATGCCCCTAACACTATGGGCAATTTAGCATGGCCAATTCACCTGACCTGCACACCTGACCACTGTCCACACTCCATTTTGGAATAACATCTCATTCTGATTTACTCAGCAATAAAATGCATTATGCATTTTTATTTTTAAGAAATCTCTGTTACTTTGGGGTTTGAAGTACACTGTTCACACATCAGAACTTCCACTAACAAAATTCTTATGGGATTTAAGCAGCCAAAAATATGTTGTAAATACCCTGAAGAAAGCAGGCCATTGTGGAGTGTAAAAAATGTGATGATTTTGTGAGTTCTCGGGAATGTTATTAAAGCACCAAGATGATGAAATAAAATATAATCACATCTGTTATCACATCAGATCAGAATTAGGAAATGACATAACAATTGTCACATTATTCTGGACTTCAAATATTACAAAGGACATTAAATCTTATTTTCCTGAAAAATACATTTGACCCTGATGGCTCTGTTGCGATTTTTGATAAAATAATACAAGTGAGGACAACTCTTTCTACCACTAGATGATGTGCTGGTGCACATACTCATATTCAACTGTAGCTGTATTTCAGTCTGTTATAGACATCTGGTAGCAGTTAAACAGGGAAAGTCCAGGAAAGCTAATAGTAAAAGCATATTGCTGAATGCGAGTTAGAAATCCACAAATGCCTCAAATAGAAAACTAATGTTTTACATCCCCTCATCAATTGGCCACTGTTAGCATGCAGGATGCGAGCAATCAACCATTTTGTAAATAATCAACAGTTCATTCCATTGGCAACAAATGTACTTGGCTGCGCTAGATTGAGTAGATAATTCCTTCATGGTTAAACAGGCTAATAATGGTCAGCAACCCAAATAATGAGCTGAATACCTATCCCACCATTGTTGTGCAAGGTATTGGTCCTGAGAGGGTTAATGTTGGTGTTGCTTTAACTCCACCCATTCTGATGAAGTCATGAAGTCTTTGCATGGTGAAACAGTTTGCCTTTTACAAGGTTCCATTGGAAGCAGACATAACAGATTAGATTCCGAATAGTTCTAATTGTACCTAGCTAATTAATTATACCAATTGCTATCATAACAGTAACCTATACTCTGCTATATAAAGCAAGTCCCTCCTCTTCTTAAGACCAAATTGATTTACCCTCTGTCACTGATATTGCAAAAGCTCTTGAACTCAGAATAGGAAACTGGTGACAGACATCTATCTCAACCACAAGTAACCAATGGATGGTACCCAACACCTAATATAACCCATCCTATTCCAGCTCAAGAAAATAATAAGGAAGAAAAAGATTTTTAAATGATTTTGACAAAGCTATTAACACCTGCACTGGCCTCACAGAAATCTCTACTCATCTAGGAAGCTCCAGTGCTCATCCATGCTGACACCACTCTCAAACTAATTAGAGTTAAAGAGTGTGGCACTGGAAAAGCACAGCAGGACGGGCAGCATCCAAGAAGCAGAAGAGTTGACATTTTGGGCATAAACCCTTCATCAGGAATGTGGAGGGGAAGGGACCAGAAAGATAAATAGAAGGGTGGGAATGGGGCTCAGAGAAAGGTAGCTGGGAAGGTGATAGATAGATGCAGATGGGGTTAATTGTGATAGGTCAGTAGGGAGTGTGGAGTAGATAAGTGGGAAGGAAAATGGACAGGTAGGATAGGTCAGGAGGATGGTGCTGAGTTGGAGGCTTGGATCTGGGATGAGGTGGATGGAGGGGAGTTTTAGAAACTTGTGAAGTCGATGTTGATACCATGTGGTTGAAGTGTCCCAAGGCGGAAGATGAGGTGTTCTTCCTCCAGGTGTTGGGTGGCTTGGATTTGGAGGTGGCAGAGGCCCAGGACTTGCATGTCCTTGGTGGAGTGGGAGGGGTAGTTGAAATAGTCGGCCACAGGGCGGTGGGGTTGTTTGGTGTGCATGTCCCACAGATTTTCCCTGAAACGTTCCGCAAGTTGGCATCCCTGTCTCCCTGATGTAGAAGAGGTCACATTGAGAGCAATGGACATAGTAGATGAGGTAGGCAAAAGTGAGGACTGCAGATGCTGGAAAGCAGAGTTTAGATCAGAGTAGTGCTGGAAAAGCACCGCAGATCAGGCAGCATCCTAGAGCAGGAAAATTGACGTTTCAGGCAAATGTCCTTCATCAGGAATTCCTGCTGAAGGGCTTTTGCCCAAAACATCAATTTTCCTGCTCCTCGGATACTGCCTGACCTGCTGTGCTTTTAACAGTAGATGAGGTGTTTGGATATGCAGTAAAATCTCTGCCAGGTGTGAAAAGATGCTTTGAGGCCTTGGATGGAGATGAGGGTGGAGGTGTGGGTGCAGGTTTTAGATTTCTTGCGGGGACAAGGCAAGGTGCCGGTGGTGGAGGGTGGGTTGGTGAGGGATATGGACCTAATGAGGGAGTCATGGATGGAATGGTCTCTGTGGAATGCAGAAAGGGTGGGGTGGGAAATATGTTTCTGGTGGTGGGGTCTGATTGTAGGTGGCGGAAATGGCGGAGGATAATGCGCTGTATCCGGAGATTAGTGGGGTGCAAGGTGAGGACCATTGGGCGGGGGGGGGTTGTCTATCTGCTCCACTCTCCTGACCAACCTGTTACCATCATCCCCCCACCTGCATCTAACTATTGCCTTCCCAGCTACATTTTGCCCAGCCTTATCCCCTATTTATCCCTCCCACATTCCTGATGAAGGGTTTACGCCTGAAACATGACTTTCTTGCTCCTCGGATGCTGCCTGACCTGCTATGCTTTTCCAGTGCGATATTCTTTGACTTTGACTCTCCAGCATCTGTAGTCCTCACTTTCTCCTCAACCTCAAACTAATTAGACTCCAGGGAGAAACCCCTAATTTCCCCACAGAGTGGGCAGCTGTAAAATGCAACAAATATTTCCTTCAGTAGTATCCACACAAGGCCTGAACAGGAAAAACCTCCAACTTCACCCAAATTGAAAGAGTCCATTCTTGAAGCAACTACAGTGATCTCTCGGGCACCAGGAGGGAAAGGCCAGCTGACATTCAGTTTCTTTAGAATTAAGGGAAGCTGTGCCAGGGCAGCTGGCTTTTATACCTGCCTTGGTATTTACTCTCAAGATCAAATGTGAAAAATAGTTCTGACGTCAACCTCACCAACAATAATCAACCTTCTTTCCAGATTCTTTCACTGGCTGTTGAATAATCAAATAGTTATTACTCTTATTAAACAGGTGGCCTGAATAGACTGTAGCCTCAAACCCAGCTTCATATGCAAAGGTTTGGAAATAGTCAACATGGAGAAACAATATTCATCCTTCAGATAATGAACTCTGGGTTTTTGTCAACATATAGTTGGTCAGATTTAAGTTATTTTTATTCTGCCTGCTTCTTTGAAGTTATTATACCTTTTGTCTTGTGAATGTAAATTGTTCAGGTGCAGCTTAATGCACTCTCCTCCATCCCATTTAGGACTCAGTAATAATGGATAACCATCAGAGATGACGCTGAACTGTATTACGTGAAGAAAGTGTAAGAGAGAACAGAGCAAAGTCTGTAAGGATTATATTTTCCCTCCAAAGTGGAAATATGCAGAGGGAGATGAGAGAGAATTTTATTTCAATAAAATGCAAACTCTTACATCTGTTAAACAGGTTTAATAATGTTAAAAGGAAATCCAAGCTTAAAAAAAATCAAAAATATATTTTCTCAATTCTGGTACTGAAGTAAAACAATAGAGCTTTACTGGACAGGTCAGATCCTCCTACTTCCCTCAATGAAGTGCACCCTGTTGAATTATTTTTCATGCGTGTATAATAATTCTTACAGTTGTCAGGTCTCTTGAATCTCTCATCTGCATTTTGATTGTGAAGCCAATTTCCTTCTTCATCATTTCGCTGAGGTTTTATACATTTGCTATTTTTGAATTGTTTAATTCTATTTTAGTCCACAATTGTACTACACATGAAGTGCATCCAAAAATCACATTCCAGGAAAATGCAATCTCTAAAGATGCAGCAACCCTATCAGTTCCCACCATGACTAACATTTCTAAAATTAAAAACAAGCAACAAAGTCAGAAGGATGGTGAACAATTTCGAACAAACCAGAGCATAAACAGACAAATCATGTGAAGGGAAGCGATGACCTAGTGGTACTATCAGGTAGGTAAAAACAATGACTGTAGATGCTGGAAACCAGATTTTGAATTAGTGGTGCTGAAAGAGCACACAGTTCAGGCAGCATCTGAGAAGCAGTAGTATTATCAGTGGACTGTAATCAAATGACCCCAAATAATATTCTGGGGATCTGGGTTTGAGTCCCACCACAGCAGATGGTGGAATTTGAATTCAATAAAAATCTGGAATTAAGAGAATAATGATGACAATGAATCAAGTTCACTGAGGTCCTTTAGTCAAACTACCATCCTTACCTGGAATGATCTACATAGGACTCCAGACCCACAGTAATGACCCTCTGGGCAATTAAGGATGAAGAAAAAATACTGGTCTTGCTAGGATGATGCCATCATCCCATCAATGAATTTAAAAGAAAAACTCTCCTAACTACATCCAAGCACAGTCCAACGTACACAGCCAACAATATTAGGATCATCTCCTGGGAATATCATGTCCATGTTGAGGTTTGATATTTTCAACCAAGCAACATTATGACTCCAAAGAGTTGTCAGTCAGTGCAATCTAATATAATATTAATATAGTTTTAAAAGTATTGATATCAAAGAATCCCATGTTCCAGACATCCCCCAGTCCTTTCTTACCTACACAGATCTTCTTGTATCCAGGCTATGACATCATTTCAGGTTTTGAAGCTGCCTTCCAAGAACACCTATCTTGTTTCTTTTTGCAAAACAGAATACAAGAGGGATTTTCTTCTCCTGAGTGCACGAAGAATCCTTCTCTCTGTATCTGACCTTCCAGCAGCTCTGCCTGCAGCTCTTCTTAATGTCTGGTTACATGCTGTTCATATCTTACCTGACTTCCTCTTCATTTTGCTCTCAGGTCAAGAGTCACCAGGTCACAGGGACTGTGCTTCTTATTCATAGAATTCCTACAATGTGGAAACAGGCCATTTGGCCCATTAAGTCCACACCACCTAGAACTACGTCCTACCTTATTCCAGTTACCCTGCATTTTCTGTGGCCAGTCCATACAGCCAGCACATCCTTGGATACTGTGGGCAATTTAGTATGACCAATCCACCTAACCTGCACTTTATTGTACTGTGGGAGGAAACTGGAGCACCCAAAGGAAGCCCACGCAGACATGAGGAGAAAGTGCAAACGCCATGCAGACAATTACCCAAAAATGGAATTGAACCACAGATAGCCACTGTGCAGAAATTACAATTGATCACTGTATAATTATTGAAAATTCCAAGTTCCTTCCATAACAAAAAGTTCTTAAAAATAATTATATATTGAGATATTTTAAAAATGGCTATGCGAGAACCAGAATATAATACAAACAAAGCACCAAGACTTGGTCAGTAGCCATTGGCTGTTTCCTATTGCTAATTCAGTAGGATAATGAAATTCCAGTGACACAGTTTGATATATTGATCTTCTGGTAATTGCACTGCTGCTTTAACTAATAGTGAGGCAAAACTAAAGAAAGCCTATACTTTCAAGCTATAAATTTGTTGGGTGTGAGAAGTTCTGGTCCACTAGTGGAAGAGAACTCACAATTATCATCTTCAGCATCCTGTATTTCTTCCTGTTCAGGTGGTCCTGAGGCATGGTTCCCCTGAAGGACAAATTTACACAGCTTGAAACAGGTACCTACAAAACTGATGAGTCATGTTAGCTTCCATTACAGAATTCTGGGAGAGAGGTTGAGACACTGGAAGCTTTGCTGGAAGTTCTGTCAGGCTGGTCAGAGTTTTGACAGCTGCATGCCTCTCATTGTAGGCCTTCAGTGCTTAGGTTCCTGTTAGTAGCCATGAGCCACACAAACTTCCCTTGTGACTGATGTCTGACGGAATTAAACAGAGTATCGAAGAGTGGCACAGAATGATAGCATCATCATTGGTACCAGGAAACTGAATGTTGACCTGCACGGTGTGCTGCCTGTCACAAATCATTACTTACATGTTGAGAGATGCTGAGGTAAGCATGGCCACAGTCAACTATTCTTTGCACACACGAAAAATTTGTAATCCTCATGAACCCTGACTCATACTTCTCCTCCCATGAGGATTTGAAGCCTTTTTCCTGGAGCAATGGTCTTTGCTGACAGCCCAGAAGTAGTGTAGAACTTTTATGTTCACGATGAACTCAATAGACACAAATCTATGTCATTTTTTTGGAGCTTGAAATTGCATTAGGTGTCAGAGTTCTATCAGTTTTCCCATCAAACAGGTACTTTCCAGTTTCCAATTCTAAAGAATGTAACAGAATGTTTTTGATGAAGGTTAAACTTTGTACAGCAGGGAGCTCCAGACATGAGATTTAGAATAGTTTACATCACAACATTAAGTAGTATAAGTAGATCATCTTCTTGTTCTCAATAATATTTACATAATTATAACCTGTCAGCAGAAGCTAAACTGAATAGTTTTTGGAAGGCATCGGGTCCAACTTGCAATATTCTCATTTACAAAGACCGATATGTAATTTGTTTAGATGAACCAGAGAGAAAAACATACTATCAACAATATTTGTTATAAATTATTTCCACGTTAATTGTGATACAAAGCTTGAAGTATAATCTCTCCATTTTTGTTTGCAAGGACATTGAAACCAACAAATTCAAGCTGCTGAGTTACTGTGGTAATTAATAATAAGGGTGTGTAGTTGGAACAGAAAGCTATATTCCATGCTGAGTCACAATGGAGCTCCACCAATGCTGTAATTAATCTGAGTAATACCTCCGTCACTGATCAATGTGTCTAGAACATTCTGTCTGGCAGTGCCAACATACAAATATTCTTATTCAGAGCTCTAAAGTAGCTGATCAACCACAATGGGGAGAGTTGTAAGCTTGCTGTTGATAATCAAGTAAGCAAGAAGCACATTAAAGCTTAAAAGGTATGGTAGAGTGGAATTACTTTTCCTGTAATATTACACACCTTCAAATGATCACTTCAATATTGTTGTTCATTTGGTCTGACTATTGTGGGGGTAGCCTAGTAAATCAAATGGTGCACACATGCGTTGTTGAAGTGTAGGGTCACTGCCAAATACCACTGAATCATGCAAGGGTGGAAAACAATCTGGAAGCTCAGAGTCCTGTTTCCAGGAATGTTTGTCCTGTGGGAAAGGCACTTGGCATCCTAAAGTGCTATGTGTCTGTCCCATTCATAGCTCATTAAGTCCAAATTTTATTTTAATATGATGTTACAGTATAAGTATACAAAGACATGAAGATTGCATCCCAATATATAAAAAAGCTTCATTAACGTAAATTGATCATTATTACAGTATCGCCATTGCGCACATACTTCAGAACAGGATAATTTTCTCATTACACTGCAACTTCAAACATCTAATTTTTCATGAAAAAGTCATTTCCACACTTCCACGGCCAATCCCAGAAGGTGGGGATGGGGAGTTGTGCAAAAAAGAACTTTAATGTAGTCAGCAACACCAAGTGGAATCCAGGTTGAACTGTGCTCATGTACAAGAAGTATTTTCCATTATTAAATCACTTCAGAAAATACAGACTGCATAAAAATCCAATATTCAAATGAACAATCTACAATTTCTTCCATCAGAATTCTCAGACTGTTCTGTCCCGTGACATCAGATAGTCATGTCTTCCTACATCACACGTCTCCTTCGCTTCATTGCCCCATCTTCCTTATTCTGACAGAGGAGAGTGTTAATCCTGGTGATTCATACCAAATTTATTGAAAGGTCAATTTATGCAATATTTAGGTAATAAAGGGTTCAGTGCTGACTTCTCATCTAGAATGACATCAGCTCACGTTTACCTTTGTAATTTGAAAACAGAAATAAAATTAAAATTCACACTTAACGAGCATTCGCACGAGTAAAGAATTATCCTGTCAAGAACATTTCTGCTGGTAACTCTCAAAGCTAAAGAATGAAAGTTATGAGCAACCTGATAAACACAAATATCATCATGACTTCCTAAGCCCTTTACCAGTATCAATGATTACTGTACAAATGGAGTTAAAAGAAAGAGTGCATCAGAAAATTTGATTTTCAATCTCAGTAGGCAATTTTACCCAAATTAACATTGGTGAGAAACTAACAGGATTGACAGATCACCCATTTAACACCAACTTCTGTCAGTCAGCTAAAATTAACCTCTTTATTTTATTTCTAAAGTTATATAGGTTGTAATAATCATTGCAAAATAATAAAATTTTACAGTCAGTTTTCAGAGTATTCTATTTTAAAAACAAAAGGATCTATCACATTGAAAAGAATTTTCCCCCCTGGTGGGCTCTACTGTTGTAAGTTGCTGCTTCAGTCAGCTGTAATTCTGTTGTTTGATATCCCAATTGCGTAACTTTCAGTCTTCAGCAGGCCTTGTATTAGGAATAAGGAACAGTACCAAGATTGGATCTGATTTTGCCAATTATTATCATCCCTTCTTCAGGCCATAAGTTTACACACAGCTGGATCAGTGAAGTGAACTTGCACTGAATTTGATTTTTTTATTTAATCATAAACTAGGGAAACAGCTCTTTTGCCCAACCTTTAATCAAAATCAGTTTTTATTAATAAAAATGGGAAGGATGTCAGTAACTAGTGTTATCATCCAATCCTTTACCGATTCCCTTTTTCCAACATAAACTCCGAAGTTGGAGATATTTGCTGATTGCTCACTATTCCGAGCCTTGATTCCGAAAGCAGTCTGTGCCTGGACGCAACAAGGCCTGGAAAGCATTCCAATTGGGCTGATGCGTGACATAAATGTCACCAGCCAAATAAATGTCAAGCAATAGCCATCTCCAACAGGACAGGATCCAACTATATGCCCTTGATACTTAATGGGATCACCATCGTTCAATTCCCCATCATCAACATTCTGGATGTTTACCGTTGACCAGAAACCAAACTGCGTCAGCCTTATAAATATTGGTTTTAAGAGCAAGTCAGAGGCTGGGAATTCAGTGATGAATGATTACATGTAAAAGAAAATTCAGCTGAAGTTTATTTTCCTTCATTGACCCAACTGTGTGTGAATTCATGGCAATGAGAAAGAATGATAATACTTGGCAATATCAGATCTAATCTTGGTGATACTGCTTATTCCTCACATAGCATTGGCTGAATATCAAGAGTTAAGCAATTTTGATATCCAACAAAACATACATGACTGACAACAACAAAGTCTTAGCAGTGGGCAAATTCATTTCAAAGAGGCAGTTTTTTTAAAAGTGCAATATGATAAGGATTGAAGGTACAATTTCATTTTACAATTCTTGTTATCACATTGTAAAATAAAAATTGTACATTGCAGCTTTTTTTACAAAAGAGTTAATTTTAGCTAACTGGCAGCTTGTACCAAGTTCTGTCAGATTTCACTTTCCATTGCTATCAATCAGAAGCGCAGTCCATCATTTACAAAGCACATGTCAACAACGTGATGGAATACTCTCCACTTCTCTGGATAATTGCAGCTCAAAAACACACAAGCATCATGACATCCAGAGCAGCTCACTGAAGTGGCACCCCATGCACAACTAGGTGAAAGTGAGTGCTGCAGATGCTGGAGATTAGAGTCAAGAGTGTGGCGCTGGAAAAGCACAGCAAGTCAGGCAGCATCCGAGGAGCAGGAAAATCGACATCGATATTCCTGCTCCTCGGATGCTGCCCAACCTGCTGTGCTTTTTCAGCACCACACTGTTGACCCCATGCACAATCACTTCCTCCATCACAAGTGCACTATGATAACAGTGTATGCAATATACAAGATACAATGCGATTAATTTTGACTGCACTTTCCAAACCGGAAATCCCTAAAACCCAGAAGCATAGGCATGGGCAGCAGATGCAATGGGGAACTTCACCGTCTGCAAATACACTTCTAAGCTCCAAACCATATTGTCTTGGAACTATATCATTGTTCCTTTACAGTCACTGAAAGAAAAATCATGGAGCTCCCTTCTTAACAGCAATGTGGATGTTGCTGCACAACATGAACTGCAACAGTTCAAAGCACCACATTCTCAAGGGCAATTAGAGACAGACAATTAATGCTAATATAGCCAGTGGTGCCCATAATGCAATAACAAATCGGGGAAAAAATGGTCCAGCTGTGGTAAAACCAGTATCATTTTTGGGGAAAGTTAAGACAAAGATTTCAGGTAGACATTAGTTCATCCATATTGAGGAGTGAACATGCAGATACTGCTTATGGGACAATTGACATTGTAACTGATTGCTTGATGCAGACCTTGTCTGTTGATTCTCCTACCAGTGAAAAATCTTGCCATATGCAATAATGTATCTTCCAGTATCAAAAAAGAGTTGATTACAGTTTCACTGAATATATTCCACCCTTTGCATCATGTGAAGTGCAGTTGATTGTAACTGGAAGAACATAGTCTGTTGATATTTATGACCTTCCTCACCTCTACTGCAATGTGACTGCCTCTCTCCATCTGGATGCATGTGTCTACACAGACTCTCCACTGAATTACACCATGTGTGCCATTCTTCAGATCTACAATAACAAGCTCTACCTACACAGAGGGCAAAGGGCAGTGAAGCTGTTGAAACAGCAACGAGTGAGATTGAGCCAAAAGTAAGGAAGAGCTTCGTATTGTGAAAGCTGTACATTTTGCAGCAGCTTAATGTTTATTTGTAAGTGAGGAGTGAGGCTTGAAGCCACAGCCTTCTGCCTCAATCTAGAATATTACTAGTTGAGTCACACTTGACCCCACAGGCAAGACTTTGCTGTTTTGAGTCAAACACCCAACATCTATGTCAAATGAATTAGAAATAGAACTCGCTTTTTTGTCACACGTGCTCAAATGAGTAAAAGTGAAAAGTTTATTAGTTGCCATTCTTTTATTTACTAATGGGACTTGGGTGTCACTGGCTGGCCAGCATTGATAGTCCATTCTTATTTGCCCTTGAAAAGATAGTGATGAGCTGTCTTCTTGAACCACAGCAGTCCAGTTGCTGTGGATTGATCCACAATGGCCGTAGGGAGGGAATTCCAGGATATGGACCCAACGACTGTGAAGGAACGGTAGTATATTTCCAGGTTAAGGTGGTGAGTGGCTTGGAGGGGAACTTGTAGGTGGTGGTATTCCCAGGTAGCTGCTGCCCTTGTCCTTCTAAGTGGAAGTGGTCTTTGGTTTGGAAGGTGCTGTCTAAGAACCTTTGGTGTATTTCTGCAGTGAATCTTGTAGATAGTACACCCTGCTGCTACTGAGCGCTGGTGGTGGAGAGATTGAATGTTACAGTGGCACCTTAGGTACAAAGGTACCCAGGTATCTTCAGTTCCAAGATCTCAGGAAAATAGAGAAATGAAAGGTCCAGCATTGCAGAAATAAAAGTTCAGAACAATGGCCTTCTAACCCAGACCAAGCTGTCACTTACTCTCCAGTCCACACCAGGCCTTGGCTTCACATTGCGCCGGGCTTCACCTTGACGCTCATGAGGCCGGAAGATCTCTCTGGAATTACCATGAGACCGGGAGTCCGTGCTGAGGGCACACCAGGCTGAGAGGCCGCAATGTTAAACCACGCCAAGGTCCCACTACGTTAGGCTGCGAGGACCCCTTGTCTTGGCTGCACTGAGGCCGGGAGTCGTTGGAGGCCTGGAGAGAAGAAGAGAAACAGAACAAACAGAGAGAAAAAAAGAGATGGAAAGGTAAAAGAACAGGCAGAGCGGATGAGTCCTGACTGAAACATCCTACTCCACCACCACCTTGGATCTGTACTTTGAGGTACAAGTGCCACACAGGTTGTGAACAGTCAGCCGGCAGTGTTTTTATCTGTATTGCTCAATTAGTAGATATCCCCCCTTTGGCCAAATAATTAAAGGACAGTAGATTGGCTCTTGAAGCTGTGGGTTCAGTAGGAAGAAGAGGCCTTCCAGCAAGGTCACTCTATTTCAAGGCAGAATTTCTTCATGACCTTTAAAACCTGTGAGTTTAAAAACTGTGAGTTTAATAACTTCAAATCCACCATTTAGGATGGGGGAATCATTCCATGGGACAACTCCATCGCCACAAAGGTAGAGAGGTTGGCAGAGAAGGTCTCAGTCTGCTTGGAGTACAGACCCCTCTGTGTGCAGCTTCAGTATTGCCTTATAGTAGAATTCTGCCTGTTCTTGAAGCAAAGGGGTCTTGCAGGGTGACTGGAAAGTTAACTGATCTGTTCACTTACCTTGATTGCCTAGTCACCACTTACAGAAGAGCACCCCTTTTGTATCCGATCTAACCCCAGACTCAGACATTTACAGCACAGCAAGAGGCCGTTCATTCCATCATGTCTGTGCTTGTCAACAAAGATCTGACCAATCAGATTCCATTTTCCAGCTCTTGGCCCATAGCCCTGAAGGCTATGACAATGCAAGTCAATATCTCGATGCTGTAACTGTTACAAGACTTTCTGACTCAATTACTTTTTCAGGCGACGAATTCCAGACTGTCCAGATGAAAGCATCTCTCCTCAACTCCCTCTCTAACTTTCTACCTTTTATCTTAAATCTATATCCAGTTATTGGTCCCTCGACTAATGGAAAATTACCTTCAGATCCACACCAAACTATGAGGTCTCCACACCATCGCTGTTCCAAGGAAAACACCACCAACCTATCCAATCTTTCTTCATGGCTCAGATCCCCTGTCCCAAGCAGCATTCTGATAAATCTCCTCTGCACTCTCTCCAATGCAAATGCAACTTTCCTTTAATGTGGTGACCAGAACTGCATGCAATATTCCATTTGTGGCCTCCTAGTTTCTTATATTCTTCCAGCACAAACTCCCTGATCATATGCTCTATGCCTCAACTACTAAAGGCAAGTATCCTGAATGCCTTCTTAATTACCTTAGCTATTTGTCCTAGTGCCTTCAGGGATCTGTAGGTATAAACATCAAGATCTGTTGATCCTCAGTACTTTGCAGGGCTCTAATGTCCACAGTGCAATCCATTGCCCTGTGAGCCCTCCTCAAGTATGTTACATTACACTTTTCTGGGTTGATTTCATTTGCCACTGCTCTGCCCAAATGACCAGTGCATTGATACCCTCCTGCTGTCATCCTCAGTTTTTTACCATCCTAATAGTTTTGGCATCAGCCGCAAACTTCTTGACCATATTACCTATGTTTTCTTCTCTACATTTGGGAGATAGAATGCCAACTCGTAGAGTGTCTCAGGGAACACCTCTCGGACACACAGATCAAACAACCCCACCGCCCTGTAGCCAAACACTTCAACTCTCCTTCCCACTCTGCAAGTCCTGGGCCTCTTCCACCATCAAATCCAATCCACCCAATGAATGGAGGAACAAAGCCTCATCTTCTGCCCAACCAGAAGGCATCAACACTGACTTCACCAATTTCCTTATCTCCCCTCCCCCCACCTCATCTGAGATCCAACCCACCACCGCCCTCTTGAACTGTCCCACCTAAAGGAACCCCTACAGTTCATAGAATCCCTACAGTGTGGAAACAGGCTATTCGGCCCAACAAGTCCATACCGACCCTCTGAAGAGTAACTCCCCAGACCCTTTGCCCTACATTTACCTCTGACTAATTCCCCTAACGTACACATTCCTGAAAACTATGGACAATTTAGCATGGCCAATTCACCTAACTTGCACATCTTTGGACTATAAGAGGAAACCAGAGCACCCAGAGGAAACCCAACAAGTCTCAACATTGCAAGTGTGCAAGACTCTGTGGAGGTGAACTTTTAAAGACAAGGTGCACACAGGACAGTGACAACTTAGACTTTCAAATGGTTGTTGTAATCTATACCTGTAGATTCAAATGATAGAGGCTCCAACTTAATTCGTGACCGACCAGGAATCTCTCCCACGCTTACTACCAGTTGGAAGGGTTCAAATGCTGCTTGATTTGATGGACAGTTTACAAGCACACCTTCCTTGACCCTCAAGTCCTGGACTGGGAATTAAACCTATAACGTCAGGCTCAGAAGCAGGCACACTACCCATTCTATCTCCTTCTCTGAAACAATAGTGACCAGAAAGGAATTGAAATGTTGGACAAGTTCTTATGGACGTCATCTCCACAGAGCCATCTTTGAAACATATCAAACAATCCTGTTGCAGGACCGCATCTTCATTTGCTGCCAAGCTCATTCTCAGACTTGATTTGGAAATTCTCAACGTAAGCTTTTTCATGCTGTGTTTTTTGTTACAAACTGCACGTGAATATGCATACTCAGCCTTTAGCCAAATCTGGAGAGAACATATTCTTTCAATACTGTTGACGCTACCACAAAATGATTAATTGCTGTATTATTCAAAAATATATTTTAGCTCTCTTACAATACTTATTCAAGGTGATATTTTGTTAAGCAGAGCGTGATTTATGTCAAAGTGAATTAGAAAATGCATATGACACTATTGCAAAATATTTCTAAAACTGTCCTAAAATTTGGAATTCTTTTGCTGTAGACTGAAGGAAAGCAAACAGAAGAGAAATGAGTTAGAAAACTTCTGCAGCATTACATTAACTGTAAATTAAGGTTTATTTCTGGTCATAATTAAATCAGGAATGAGAACAACTTATGTAAAGACTTGTAAAGTAAAAAGGCAATGATGATGCAGACCGAATAGATTTTCTTTTAATAACCATAGTCATTGAAAATCTTAAAGTTGACTTGTCTTTTTTGAAGAAAAAATGATTTTTTAATGAAATGTTGGAAAGAATTTCACAATTGCAGCATGGTAACTATTGACACATGGGTAAACTTCATCAATACATTCACCTCTTTCAAGCACATTGGCAATGTGGCACTAATTACAGACTTCTCAAAGCATTTGACAGCGAATGAAGTACATTTAAGATGTGGAATATATCAGGCAAGTCACAAACAGCAAATAGTCACAAACACTAAAGTGATAATGACCAGATAATGTTTTTGTGGGGTAAATATTACATAGGACAGAAGGAATAATTCCCCAGCAAAAATTTTAAAAAATTCACGGAATCTTTTACGTCTACTTAAACAGGGCCTTGATTTAAAAGGTAGATCTCTAACAATGCAGGACTCCTGTAGTAGTGTCCTGCACTGTTAATCTTGTTTTCTGCACTTGAGCTCTGGAGTGGTATTTAAACTAAGAAACTTGTGACTCAGAAGCATGACTGCTACCAACTAAGTTACAACTCACACTGATTTCTCACAGTTTCTTTTCAAACATGATACTTGCCTGCTCAGTCTATGATAGTCTCTTATCGGAAAACATAAATATTTTACATGTATATGTTTGGTTTTGAAAGAACGAACTATTCGCCAATTTTGAACTCAAGAAAACAAATTATAAACTTTATAAAATGTATGCAGCCTTCTTGTTACATGCAGTTTAGCAGGCATAAGACTTAATACTACAAATAAGTTGGGGCAATAAACAGGAATCTAATATTTACAATCAAAATAAGATCAGCAATACAAATTGGAATGTTGAAAGAGAGAGATAAAAGGTAAATCTAAAGAGATCAAGTTTATCCAAATGCAACAGTTGCTGTGCTAAAATCTTAAATTATTTGCATCATTTTGGCAAGACTTGGGAAAAATGTAATTACCCAGTGAACTATGAAAACTTGGAACTCTCTACAACAAGGAGTGGTTTTGACAAACCAGATAAAATCTTTGAAAGAAAAGAAAAGATGAATAAAGGAATAGAAGGACGTAGAGTCATCATAGTCATATGGATGCTGTCTTATTAGAGAAAGACAACTCGTGGTGGGTTAACCTGATGGTTACCATTCCACAGGCAAGGGTTGAAGCTGGGGAAGGCAGAACCTTGATTGTGACCTTAGTTGGTACATGAATCGAACCCATGTTGTTGTTCTGCATCACAACCCAGTTGTCCAGCCAACTGAGCTAACCAAACCCGATAGAGGGATAGATACCTCTTAATCACTGGAACTTGAACCCAAACCTTCTGTTTCAGAAGTAGGATACTACCACAGTGCCACAAGAGCTCAAGGAATTGAAGAAAATGCTGGGGAAGAAACTGTTGTGTAGCATAAACGTTGTCACTAACCAGCTGGCCCAATGATCTGTCTATATGCTGTAAATGCTGTGCAAATATAACAGCATACTGTATAAATGTTGGTACCTCTGTCTTAAAGTGAAAGATCACTATGGCAGCATGGCCTTACTGGAGCTTACTGAGACATTTAAGCAAGGGATAATTAGATTCATCTGTGGTAAATGCTACTGTTACAGGGCACACATTGGGTGATTAAATAAATGTAGATTTTTTTTGTATTTTAATGCTAATAAGCAAGAAACAGCTGATCCTAATCCAACCAGATGGTAAAAATATTGCTTATTTCCAATGACAGATTATTAAGGAGTTCTGTAGTTGATGATTTTTTTTGTCTTAAACACATACAAGGATGAAAGGAAACTAATCTTTAAGACATCTGTTGTCAAGATGTAGCTGATTCTGGTGAGGCTATGCTTCCTGAGCATTGGTATTGCTTCACCATCCAGGTGGGTGGCAACTTGTTCACACATCATTGTGGATGGTGGATTCAAGAAAGCGGTCATGATTTTCTCATATTTTGGCATAGATTTGTTAATGTTCTTTCTGAAATCTGACTTTTTTTTGAGAACGCATGAGGAAAGCAAATGAAAATCAATGCATTTTTATTATCTATCTTGTTACACCCTGAAGTTGTTTTTCTTACTGTCCCACCACATCGGACCGGCACGGTGGCACAGTGGTTAGCACTGCTGCCTCACAGCGCCAGAGACCCAGGTTCAATTCCCTACCTAAGGCAACTGTCTGTGTGGAATTTGCACATTGTCTGCGTGGGTTTCCTCCAGGTGCTCTGGTTTTCTCCCAGAATCCAAAGATGTGCAGGTTAGGTGAATTGGCCATGCTAAATTGCCTGTAGTGTTAGGTGAAGGGGTAAATATAGGGGAAGGGGTCTGGGGGGGGGTTGTTCTTCAGAGAGTTGGTGTGGACTTGTTGGGCCAAAGGGCCTGTTTCCAAACTGTAAGTAATCTAATCTAATCATGGTAACAAGTTCAGGGAAATAGCCTCAGAACCAATAACAACCAGCAGGAGTGGACCAATCAGACTTATTGGCTAGTAGTGAATTTCTCTGACTCTGTTTAGCATTTCATTATCACAATAAGAACATCAGACTGATACTCACCAGGAAGGTAGAGATAGACACATTCACTCAAATACACGGTAAAGTAAGTTCAAATTGAAGCCAACATCAATTCGATTGATCACAATATCTCAATTTTATCAATGTCTTATGTTATTATTTACCTCAAAACATTCAACAGCACTGAAAGGAAAACTGGTATTTCTCCAATTGTTTTAGAACCCACATGCTTTGTGGGAGACTCAAGGATAATTAGTTTCCAGTAGCCCCTTTAATCTGCCAAAAATTTCCAATTATCACTTAATTCTCACATTCAGTTGTCCTTCTGCACTGTTTACCTTTTGTTGAAGTTCTTTTATATAATTCTAACATATTTTGAATTAGCTTTGTGTTTAATTTCAAAATTAGACAACAATGTCATCTGGTACATTTTGCGAGGCTTTTTCGACACTATTTGAATCGATTCAATCAAAAAAGCCAAGTTTTACAAGATGGTGTGACTGCCACTGGGTACTCAAAATTGATACCCATCACACAGAAAAATGACAAATATGACAACATTAAATTTTACCATGACCACAAGGCACAAATAGTACTTGAACATTTTCTATGGATATAAATTAAAGAGTTAAATACAATTGAAGATTACATGTTTAGACAAGTTGAACAACTTTTGACATCTTGGGATGCATAACCATGAGAGATGGTCATAGTGACAGTAACAAGGACAAATATTATAACAATTTGATTGACCTGGATTACAGTCCAGTGTAAATGGGGAAGTTATTGATTTTTCAGAGATTATTGCAAATTCTCATTTGGTCACAGAATCAATGTATTTGCAATCAGCATATAGTAACCCAATGGATAGAATAAGGACAATTATATGCCTCGATAAAACTCAAGCGCAAGTTAAGGGAAATATATACTACAGTGGGCACAGTACTGACAGTAGCACAATTAAAACAGGCCCCATAATATATTGCGTACTGAGAGCAAGCCATTATAGCATGTTGTAAGCAACTGTTCAGACTGAAAACTACCCTTGGCAATAATATCACTCCATTAAACCCAAACCTGGATACGATTAACTCTGAATGAGGAACTAATTTGCTTCTCCATTCAAATCAATAGTAACAGGGTTCAAGACTGAACTGTAATAATAGACCATCATTATTCACATCATCACTGCCTCAAATTAAATCCGTCCCAATCCTCCCAAAGTCCTATAGACCAATCCATTTAATTAACTTACACATACCCATCTGAATGGACTTTACAGATTTGGGATTGATGCTTCTGATTATCTTTATAGATAAATTACTCAGAGTCTGTACTTAAATTGGAGTCTAGCTGTCCCTTCTATTACTGGCCTGAATGATATTCTACTGTAGAATACATTGAACTTCCCAGTGACCAGTTAAAAAATGTGTGTCAATTAGGAATTAAGTACTTACAATGTTTTTAGTTTCTGTCGCATCCAGGTTTTCTTGTCTTCATAGTCTTTGTGCTTACATGAAACCTTGGGATCGGGAAAATATATTTCTTGAGTTGCTGACAACCGACTTTGGCATTCTGATTTTGCACTTATCTATTAACTATGTTTAACTAGTATCAAAATTCCAATCTCACAAGATTTAAATATCAAATGAGAAAATAAGAAATCTATGCCATTACCTGGGCTCCAAACGTCACAGCATCAGAGGTCAGAGTCTTAAGAGGTCGAAGGCCTACAGTTTGGATATCTCTCCTTTCATGGCCTTGGAAATTGTTCATATTACTATAAGAAACCTGATAATAATCTAATCAGTTTCTATTTTTTTCAGAATCATGTTTCATAGTTAAGTAATGAATTGCGAATACTCCCAGTGTTTCTTCTGGTGAAATAGTAGAGTCCCTATCTCTAAGCCAGAAGACCCAAGTTCAGGTCTCATGTTTTTTCAGAGGTGTGTCAGCACAAGTTGATTAAAATTTCTGTCAGAGTTCCTTGTATGGAAGATTACCTACAATCTAAAAATTCAGACTCAAATTTATGCTCAATTGGTTAAATCTGTAAAATTTTACATTTTTCACAATATGTTCACCAAAGTACTAACATTGTATTACAAAACGCTAACCTGAAAAAACATTTTTCTTTCAATTTTTGAAACCAATTTGATAATACTTTAAAAATGAGTACTTTTTTCACATTTCTTCTACAGATCTACAAGATGCATTTCGGCTTAATATAGTCTATTTACACTCAATAGTTGCACCCTAATTGCAAATTCATGGTTAAGGCTTTAAATGAACAATCTATGCTCCACTAATCAACATTAATAGTTTAAATAAACTGAATACAACAAATGAGTGTCTCCTCATGGGTCTGCTCCTGAGCCTGGCCAGGCTGACCATTATCAGGTCCAGGCAGTGGAAGGGCTCATTTTGGGCAATTGCCTGCCCCTCTTCCATGGTTACGTTTGGACCCAAGTATCCCAGGAGAAGGACCACATGTCTACCAACACCCTCGAGGTTTTCAGGGAGAGGTGGGCACCTCGGGGCATGGAATGTTTTATTTCCCCCTCTGATTCTATTTTGATTTAATCCCTGCCATCCCCTTTCACTTTTTGATCACAGAGGCATTGCCCTTTGATGAGAAGGGCACTGCTTATCATCGACCACTCGGGTGTTTCCTTTCTTCCTGGTGGTGGAATGTCAATAAAGTTTTCTGCACTCATTGTACTTCACTGTGTCCTACACCTGCACACACACATGGGTGCTGAAGGGGAATAAGCACTACCACTGTTTGGCAGTAGTGTGGGGGTTGATATATAAGGAAAAACAAATAAAGAAAAGAAAAACAACAACTGAACCATGTCCACTCAGGGGACCAGATGAGAAGATATAAAATACTGGATTAGTGGTGCTGGAAGAGCACAGCAGTTCAGGCAGCATCCAACGAGCAGCGAAATCGACGTTTCGGGCAAAAGCCCTGAGAAGATATAAAACCTGTGACGTAAATGTCGCACACTGCTTCCAGCCTTCGCCCACCCCATGTTTAAAATAATGGGAAATGATTTCTAACTTAGGATAAGAATCAAATCAATTTCAAATTTGCACCCAGGTTGATTGATTAGACTAGACTAATTTCCTTTCAAATATCACACAAAGAATTGGGATTCATTTCTGGAGGGACAAAATTCGAAAAGAGTAATGTTCCATTGTACACAAGTAGAATCATGTGCCAGTGAGCAAAGAAGAAGGTGCAGGAGCAATTTACTGGGATGATCCAAGAAATGAAATGTTATGCCTATTAAGAAAGATTGAAAAACAAAAATCCAGGAACTTTTTTCTCTACAAAAGGTTGAGGAGTGATCTGGTAAAGATTTTCAAGATTGTGAAAAAAATAAATTGATAGGGTTGACACAGAAAAGAGGGCTGGGTTGCAGGGGGTGTAGACCAGAACTTTAACCTATAACTATAAGGCAGTCGGTATGAAACAAAATTAGGACATATAACACACAGATCTTTAGACAGAGTGATCAGACTGGAGAACTGGTTACCAGAGGGAGTAGTTAATGTGAAAAATTTAACTGTATTTAAGAAACAACTGGATAAACACATGAGAAAGAAAATAATATAATGGTTTATTAATGATATGCTGTTCTATATACCTCTCTATGCCTTGGTGTTACTTCATCACTGTCCTTATCCCCAACTGGACATATGCCTCTGCATTCCAGCCCCAGCCTTCTTGGCCCTGCCTCCTTTGCCCCTTATAGCACCTTCCTTGAAGCTTCCAGAATATTCAATGCATGGACCCAAGGACTGTGTCCTCTGACTGACATTGAACAAGCAAGCCCTAGGCATGATTGACCAGACTCGTGACCAATTAGGTGCATTTGCAGTTTCCTGACTACTACTGCTGGCTCTGTAGGACACCCCACCCAAACAGCCTTCTCCCTATACTGCAAGACAATCGGAGATAGTAGCAGAATTAGACCATTCAGCCCATCAAGTTTGCTCCATCGATCATAGCTGATATGTTTCTTAACTCCATCCTCTGGCCTTCTGCCTATAACCTTTGATCCCTTTACTAATCAAATACCTATCTAACTATCTCTGACTGAACTACACTCAATGTCCACAGCCCTCTGCACCAATGACTTCCACAGATTAACCATCCTCTGGCTAAAGAAATGCCTCCTCATCTCAGTTTTATATGTCCGTCCACTCACTCTGAGGCTGTCCTTTGGGGTCCTATTCCATCCTGCTAGTGGAAACATCTTCTCCATGTCCATGCTATCCAGGCCTTTCAGTATTATGTAAGTTTCAATTAGATTCTGCAGCCCCTCTCCACGCATCCTTCTAAATTCCATCAAGTACAGACCCAGAGTCTTCAACTGCTCCTCAAATGACAAGCCCTTCATGCCCAGGATCATTCTTGTAAATGTCCTCTGTACTCCCTCCAATGCCAATATATCTTCCTTAAATATGGATCCCAAAATTGCTCACAATATTTCAAATATGCTCTGACCGGAGCTTTTTACAATACCAGCAATACATATGTGCTCTTAAATTCTAGTTCTCTTGAAATGAACGGTAACATTGCATTTGCTTTCCAAAACACTGCTGCCTCACAGCAGTAGGGACCCAACTTTGATTCCAGCCTCAGACGACTGCCCATGTGGAGTTTGCACATTCTCCCCATGTCTGCATGGGTTTCCACTGGGTGCTCTGGTTTCCTCCTCCAATTGTCCAAAGATGTGCAAGTTAGGTGAATTGGCCATGCTAAATTGCCCGTAGTGTTCAGAGATGTGTAGGTTAGGTGCATTAGTCTTGGGAAATAGGGAGTAATAGGGTAGGGGAATGGGTCTGGGTGAGAGGCACATTGGAGTGTTGGTGTGGACTTGTTGGGCCTAATGGCCTGTTTCCATACTGTAGGGATTCTATGATCTTCTATGATTAACTTTAAGGAAATTCTTAACTTGGACTCTCAAGTCACTTTGAGCTTTAGATTTCCAAAGCTTTTCCACATTTAGAAAATATCTACGCCTCTATTCTCCCTACCAATGTGCATTACCTCACATTTTCCAATATTGTACTTCATCTGCCACTTCTTTGCCCACTCATCTAGCCTATTTAATTCAGCTTCCTCATTTCCTCAACACTACCTGTCTTTCTACCTACCTTGAGTCATCTGCAAAGTAGGAATAATGTCCCCAGTTCCTTTTTCCAGATTGTTAGTGCATAACATGAATAGTTGTGGTTCAAACACGAATGCCTGTTGAACTCTACTAGTCATAGGTTACCATAGTGACAAAGATCCCTTTATTCCAACCCTCTGCCTTCTTCCAGTCTGCCAATCCTCGATCTATGCCAGTACCTTGCCCCTAACACTATGGGCTCTTATCTTATTTCACAGCCTCTTGTGCAGCATTTTGTCAAAGGCTTTCTGGAAATCCAAATGCCTCTGGCTCTCCTTTCTCTAATTTCTTTGTTATCTCCTCAAAGGATTGTAATGGATTTGTCAGGCATGAGTGCTGCTGCAAACTCTGGTCAGACAGATCCCATGATCTGTTAACATCCAAGCAGAGGACTCAACATGGCTAAAGCCCTGGACTGTGTGAAGACTGTGTCTGTGACTGACAGTACCAGGACCCCCTTAGTGAGAACGTTCCCTACATCCCCTTGACTGATCTGAGGATTAGACATCCCCTCCAACCCACTGCTTTCCAACAGGGTAATGTAGTTGAATTGAAGTGCCGAGAGCTTGCTACGCAGGCGACTAGTACACACTGTAGATGCTGGATCAATGTTTCAGTTTGCCAAACTGTAAATGGATCAGAGAGATGCCAGAAGAATCCTGAGGTGTTAGCAATTATTGGATACTAACAAGTTTTGAGAAGATTTGTAGCTCACGTTGAGGTTCTGGATTTAGGTTTGCTCTCTGAGCTGGAAGGTTTATTTTCAGATATTTCATCCCCATATTAGGTAACGTCTTCAGTGTTTATATAACATATAAATAGAAAGCAGGAAACAGCAGCAGTTCTTTGTCCAGAGGCTCACTGAAGATGTTACCTAGTATAGTGTTGAAACGTCTGAAAATGAACCTTCCAGCTCACCGAGCAAACCTACTTCTATTATTGGATGCCAATATTAAGGTGGAGGTGCTTGTGTCCACCAATTGTGCCCTCTGATGTTGTTGTGTGGTGAGAAACATGGAGCCTCTTTGTAACCATCAGTGAACTGAAATCACCAGGCACCCACTCTAACTTTCATGTTGAGAATTCTGTGTCTCGTTTGCTTGCAGTACATGGTAGGATAGGAAGCTGTAAATTTGGGAGGCAAGATATAGAGTAAACAAGGCCATTAATGAGCAAGATAAGGCAAACCACCACTCCAGTCTTTAAATCTCACTAATATCTGGAAGTAGTTAAAGGATGCAACAAGTTGCTCCTGATCCTGAGACAGACTACACCAGACCTCTCACTTGATTCTGCCATATTTCTCACCATTCTCCACATCATTCATGCCCTATTAAATAACTTAATATGCTGTACAGTAGACTCAGTTACAAAGAAATTGCCAAAATCCCTTGATTTAAATACTTTTGTAATCCGTGACATGCAAATTAAATTTCTGCCTCAATTTGATAGCTCTTTATCTTCATTATGAAGCCAACTAAATCTGATCTCTCTTCTCTTAAACCTCTTACAACTGTTCATTTCATATATGTTTTCCCAGGAATTATATATGAATGTTCATGGTGTTTATTATTTTGGAATTAAACATGTCAAAATATTTATAACTTTGAATAAATATTCAAAACAAACATTTTATTGTTTTCTATTGTAAGAAATGTTTTATTGATTGACCTAATAACAAATAACAACTTTATCAGTATTTAAGCTGGAGCTAAAGATAAGTTTCAATACAATGACAGCACATTGAAACCAGAACATTACAACATTTCTGTACTGAACTGACTGTATTCTTGTAAGGGTAATGAAAGGCTGATTCTTAATCTGCCAAAACTATCTCCCACCCTTTGAAAAACATATTCATTAATGTATTAGCTGCGGTTTTTATCGAGAGTTAATGATCAAATTGGCCTGTTGAGATGGAGGAACTGTGTTAAGTCAAATATGGAGGGAAATGGTTAAGTTAATCAGATGCAAATCACCATACTGCGGCATCAAGGGAGAGCAAGGAAAAATAAACTCTTCAAGAACAAATTGTGCCTTGAGTATAGTAGCAAGTAAGTGGAAAATATTCCTAGTGAAATAACATTTTCAATCTCTGGAGTCTAATTGCCAATCTATTTCAGAAATACCTCAGACAAACTTTCCCTTATTGACAGAAGGGGATTGGTCAGTCTATTGCTAGTTAAAATAACTTTCCACTCAAAGTGGATAGGAAGATGCTGAAAACATGTCAGAACAGTTGTAGTTAACCCTTTGAGGCCCAGCAAGTGACAAAAATATAAATTTGCTCTAAACATCCCTATCCACTATAAAACAATCGTCCTGCAATGTCATATGTATTTATTTGTCAATATAATAAAGCATGAAATGAATAATTGCAGCTTTTATGTTTCCACAATGATTTAACAAATATAAATCAAATAACAAAAAAGCATTTGAAGACATTGGATTATGTTAATAAGTCGATGATTGATAACATCATTATAGTTTACAAATGAAAGAATCAGTTTCTCCTTCGCAGAAGGTTCTGCGAAAATAACACAGTAAGTTAAGTTCAATGTTCTAATAAATATTACTGCAGCAGACCTATCAGCCACTACCTCATATATAAATATGTTTACTGTTTATTTCCTTCTAAGAGTTTTTTATACACCTAATGTAGATAGAGAAATTATAATTGTACTTGGTGTACTGATTGACTTATTATAGTTAAATTACCTCTACCTGTGCTGTAAGTGTCCATCTGTAAAGACAGTGGCAGCAATTTAATACATATCACTGAAAATGTAGTGAAGGAGTTTTGTGATGCAGAGACAATATCCCAACCTCTGATTCAGGAGGCCTAGGTTCAAGTCCCACATACTCCAGACGTGCATAATGACATTTCTGAGAAGGTTACATAGAAAATGTCTCAAACTTACTGAATGATGTAGCTGTGAATGTATGGATGCTTAGAGCCAGCTATTTCAAAAAAGAAATAGTTATGACTTTTGCTTAAACTAAGCAAATAAGAGTAGCAACCCTACTATTAGTTCTGGGGAAAGTATGCTACAAGAGTATAAGCTGTAATAAAGCCCAGATCTCACTGAGGAGCAGAAAAGGCAGATTTCTTGGATTTTAAAGGCTGGGAAAATAAACTTTGAATCCTCTATCCATATTACTTATGAATGGTCAGTCTTCAACATTAGAGGTCAGGGGGAGAGGGAGTCTATTGATTAGTATGTGCAATACATCTAGCTGAATCCTGTGAATTTGGACAACTGAAAGATAAACTCATCAAAGAATGGACTGCCTTAGGCTTAAGAGATCCTGCTATGAGAGCACATTTCCTGAGAGAGGAGAAAACTATCATGAAGGAAGTTACAACATGTGCAAAAGCTCTGAGATTATCAATCATCAACTAAAGCATATTACTGGGAAAACGAATATGTCTTTGCATTATATAGAGAAATTTCAGTTTTAAATGAGAACAAAGCATTGGGAAAAAAAGGAAGCTATATTTGCAGAAAAGCCAAGAGAAGAATAAGAACCAAAGAGTGGAAAAGCATGTGTTGTACAAAGAAAGAATTGTTCTAACTACAATAAGCTATATTACTTTTATTAGAGCATTTAGTTAGGAAGAAACAAAGCAAGCTTATAAAGAAGACTGCAAGTGAAACTTCACTGATGAATCTGGTAGAACACTTCACAGCAGACTTCACTTTGATGAAACTGCCAGGTCATCGCTAGAGCTGAGCATAAACTTTCAACACTCTCAACAAGACAGCCCATGTGGTAACTTGGGATCTGAGTTAAGCAGATGTTACCTTGATTATCTATGTAAAATAAGTAAAACCGGTCTCTTTCAATGCAGATAGCAGCTAAGGGAAAGGTGACCTCATCACTTAAACAGGATACAGTATGACCATCCATCCCATCGACCATGTATTTCCCAGCAACAGAAATGGATCAGCAACAACAGTTATCAAGGCAACTGTTTTTGTTGCAGGAGAGACATACCTCAGAGAAGATATGCAGACAGCAGGTAAATAGCCAATGACTACATCCATTCATTCCATTAGGAGACTTGCACAATTTGACATTTATGCAATCAACGCATGTGCAAAGATTGATGAAATTAGAACAGACTGGAATAATAAACACATTTCCTCATGGATAATAAATTTCTTTGTGACTTTGAGTGACTTGTAACTGCAAATGATGGTGCATGCAAAATTGTTACTTTCAAATAAAATTGTGATACTTGGAATAATGCTGTTATAGTCACTGTTTGCAAGAGTGGGGGGCTTTTGATAGTAATAAAATCTTCTGACGGTTGTGGAAGAGAGCTTCTTCTAACTCACAAACCGTCAATGAAAGCACTTATTTCATGAATTCTTCCCCTCACCTGTTGGGTTTCCTGAAGCCTGTAAATTGAGACAATCATGAGTTTAAAAAACATTAAATGTGGACATAGAACCTTATTATAATGCCCAACCTGCCTCCTGGGAGTGAATTGATCACTTGTGCACTTTTAAAAATGAGAGTTTGAGAAGAGTTGGATTCCTCTTTCAGATTTTCACTGACCTGATCAAACCCACCCATTTTTGAGAGTTGAGATTTAACTACATGGTTTCAACGATTCATGTGCCATAAACAAACCAAGGTTAGAAGCACATGTGAGTGAATCTTACTGTCTCAAAGGTGAACATGTAAATACCAAAAGTAGAAGAATCTAATTACAACTGACAAAAGTAACAATTTTCAAATTAATTCAGGTCCCAGAACGATCTTACAGTTGAACTGTTTGTATTGTGAAGGCTAACAACACCTTGTAATCAGGCTACTGCAAGAGTACAATGGAAAAATAAGGTCATCCATGTTAAGTCATAAGCTTGTGCAAATTTGAATAAGGTTTCACAAAGTGCTGGTGTAGCGGTTGCAGGGAGGCCTGCGGTCTTAACTATCACATCCTCTTCGCTATAGAATATATTATAGTTTGACCACAAGTACTTAGGAAACAGCACATTGAAAATCTGCTGGTCTCATTGAGCCCTCCCCACAATGGGCCATAACTAATCTGCACTGCCATGGTATCTCTCAACTTATTTAGCCTCGGGAGGAAATTGAGTAACCACAAGTAATCAGTTCCTGAAAAAAACTGTGAAATGTCTCCCTGAACTCCACAGCCAATTGAGCAAGTAACCACATCATTCAAGTCAAACCAGATGATGTCCATGTGTTTCAAAAAGGGTTGAAGCAATCGTCTTCAAAGAAATGTAGAACAGGGCAATTGTCATGATCAAATTATTCTGACCTTTCTCACAAAACCATTTGTGCCAAAAATATCATGGATATCTATGCAGCAAATTGGGTGGAACATACTTTGAAATGTATCATTTAATGTGTAACACCCTTGCTACAAACATGAATAAATCAGAAAACTTAAGAATCCACACTCATATATAAAAGAAGTGCATATAGCTATCCAAGAATAGGTTGATTGAGCATCTAAAAATGACATCTAATTACCTCAGGTCATTTGTGATTCTAAGCCTTACACACTTCAAATAATTATAGGTGGAAAGTCATGCAAATATACAATCTAATTCATCAGCATCTAAAACATAAATTCTTTCTCTTTCAAGTGCTGATAGATTTTCTGTACTATTGTTGAATTATCTAACTTATAATCCATTGCTATTTACGAAAGTACAGTGCCTATGTCTAGTGCATATTTTTTATTGAAACTGATAAATGAGACACAATGGTATGCCATGTTTTCCAGTAGGAGAACAACAATATACAGGCAGTCCTCAGGTTATGAATAGGTTTTGAGTCTGTTTATGTGTCGATTTGTATGCAAGTCAGAAGACAATGCAGGGATGTAAAAAATGGCCATTCATAATTACAAGTTCATATGTCAGATATTTAAAATTATTGTTAGTATTTACTTAATAAGTGTGACTCCCTGTAGAAGAATATAAGGAACAGGAACAGAAATAGCCCATTCAGCCTCTGAAGATTGTGTTGAATGATGGGTCAGTCATGGCCGATCCAGCCCCAGGACTCAACTCCTCATTCATGCCAGCTTATCACAGCCCTCAGTTTCAAAACAATCTAGCTACCTCCTATTTAAATATTTTCATAAGTTAGCACTCCACAACCTCTAACATAGAAATTTTCAGACTGCCTTCTGGAAGAAGAAATCCCTTTACACGTCAGTTTTAAATGAGTATCCCCTAGTTCTGCAATAATGAGTACTGGTCTGAATTTCCCCCAGTAGTGGAAACATCGTTTCAACATCTATCCTGTCGACACCCCTCAGATTCTGATATGTTTCAATAAGATTACCCCTTGTTTTCTAAACATTAACAAGCCTTACTTGTTCAGTCAACCCCTTCATTCCAGGAATCAAGTTAGTTTACCTTTATTGAACTGCGTTCAACATCAGCCTGTCCTTTATTAAATATGGGCACCCAAATTGTACAAAATACAACAGATGCAGCCTCACCAACACCCTGTACCATTGTAACAAGAGTTCCCTGTTTTTTAAACTTCAGTCTTAGTGCAATAAAGGCCAAAATTCTATTTACCTTCTTAATTACTTACTGTAAGCGCAGACTATCATTTAAAGTGTCATGCACAAGAACACCAAGGCCCGTAAATGGTGCACTTCTTTTTTGAATATCTTTACATTTACATAAAGTCTGCCTTTGATTCTTCCTAGCAAAGTATGTGAGCCGACACTTCCCAACATTAAACTCCATTTGCCAACTTCTTTTTAGATTAGATTAGATTACTTACAGTCTGGAAACAGGCCCTTCGGCCCAACAAGTCCACACCGCCCCGCCGAAGCACAACCCACCCATACCCCTACATCTACCCCTTACCTAACACTATGGGCAATTTAGCATGGCCAATTCACCTGACCTGCACATCTTTGGAGTGTGGGAGGAAACCGGAGCACCCGGAGGAAACCCACGCAGACACGGGGAGAATGTGCAAACTCCACACAGAGAGTCACCTGAGGCGGGAATTGAACCCGGGTCTCTGGCGCTTTGAGGCAGCAGTGCTAACCACTGTGCCACCATGCCACCCAAACTATCTCCCAAGCTATCTCCCTTTGTCCTCTCCCAAACTATCTATATCCTTTTACTACTTCAAAGCATCATTCCTTCCCAACTATCCTTGGTTCATCATTAAATTAGGACATATTAGGCTCTGACCCCTTCTCCAAGTCATTAGATAGTAAATACAGTCGTGCCGCAGTCCCCACAGGGTAAACATTCCAAGACCTACCGCGGAAGCCCAAAACCGCAGATAGTCACGAACCCATTCATTTAAATGGGAAATGTACCATCCCAGCAGTCTTTGGTCCCTGGTTCTGGAATGTTCCCTGTAATATGTTCGGGCCGCAGTAAACTCCGGTAACTGAAACTGTGGAAACTATACCTGCGGATACGGCGGTCAGCTTGTAGTTGACGCTCTGGGACTGATCCACTAGTTACACCATTCCAGCCTAAGAAAAAGACACACCCTCTGACTTCATACTAATACCTTACCTCCCAATACCATGAGCTCCTATTACAGACTGAATGGAATTTAAAGCACTAAAACAGCTCATTTGTCTCCCAATGAATCAGTACCAATGTTTGTGCCTCCTCTGCCAAATTCATCCCATCCTATCATCATATCCTTATATTCCATTCTCCTTTGTACCATCATTTAGTGCCCTCTTAAATAAATATTATCTGTCTTAATTATTCTCCATGGTAGCTCGTTCTACATTCAAACTGCATTCTAACTATTCTAATTCTGCATGAGAAGTTTATCCCAAATTCCAGATTTGACACTTTTATACAAATGCAAATTTAATTGCCCAAAATGATATGTGAACACTTGGATAATATGGCAATATTATCCACTCTGCAAATAATGATGCCGCAAATGGATACTTGCTGAATGGAAAATTGTTATGAATACACCAAAAGATAGCTACAAATAAAGCCAGACATTCCAATTTCAAATATGAATTATGTATTAAAATACCAAGCACCCCTACCTTATGAATGCACAGTCTATCTTATGAACTCAAACCAAGGAATATGCTCAATAGCTTTATACATTACACCCTATGCATTGTTTCATTTTACTAATAGCTGTTGTGCTTAACCGTGAGTTAAATCAAAATACTCTTGCCAATTAATAGAAGCAGATGGCCCACCTACTTGCTTTGTGTTAACCCATGGCAGATTATGTAGACTCAAACCTTGGAAATAAATAGGGCATTCTTCAAAAGCCACTTGTGAGAAGATACAATATAGAAATGAATTTTAGTCTTCAGTATAGAGTTTGCTAAGTCATTAGACACCTGTACTCTGCTATTTTCCATACCTTTGGCCACAAGCTTCAATGAAAATTTATCATGAGTGATTATATTGAGTTATTGCATTCTCAACAGATATATACCGCTTAATTATGCTTCCAAGAACGTTTGAAGCTTATTAGTCTCCCATGTCCTTTAAACTGCTCAGATTATGTTCACTCATCTGATTTAATGCTGCATATATAATTATAAAATGCCACCTGTGGTCCCACCAAACAGTGTGAAGCAGTTGTAATCTTCTTTCTACTTATCTGTAGATGCTTATATAATTATATTACCCGGTACACATGCAGATGTTTGCAATTCTGATACTCAATTTAAAAGGGTAGATGTTGCGACACAAGCAGTTAAAGATCATCCGATGGATAAAATTAATTTATAACCATGATAATTTCTGAGATCAATATTTTCAGGTGTCAGAAAATGACATTTAAGTAGCGTCAACCCTTGAGTCCGCCCTTGTAGTCGGAAAGGTTCGTTGTTAATGTTTAGCAACAGAATGATTTTATTATTGCCATCTGCCATTGAGAATAGATTTATTGGAATTAATTGGCACAACCACAAAGAAGCTGTTGTCTTAGAGTCTATAAATGTTTATTTTTCCAAAAGCAGTTTTGGTATTTAACTGCAGTGGTGAGAGTTTGAAACAGGAAATATCTGACAGTAAAACATGGCTGAATATGACAGTACATACCGTACCCGGTACCGCTTTGATGTGAGGACCAATAGTACACAATGCACTTCTTCCCTGCAATGAGATTCAAGCTCATTGAGGGTCCAATTTAAAACTTTCCTTTGGCAGTTCTTAAGTATACCTACCCAAGAAAGAGGAAAGAAAAAAAAAACAAATGTTATCTTTCAGGACAACATATCAGTTTCTTTTAAGGCAAAAGCACATCAATGATTTTTAAAAGGTATGAAAAGGTGATTTTATATTAAAAAACTCAAAATGGCAAACATCTAAAAGCTTTAAAATATGCTGTGAATGCATTTAACATCTGCGATATACATTGATTACAAGGAGATTGCAAAAAAAGCCACTTTGAGTCTGTCCAAAGGTTTGTTTTATTAGTCTGTACTTTAACAATTTGAATAGAATTGGCAAAAACAATAATTTTGAACAATGTTGCACAGTTGTGATGTAAATCTAATTAACACATTTCCATTCCATTGCATTACATGATTCTGAGTGGACTGTGAGCTCTGTGTACAGGTAAAACATTATCACACAATAAGCAACCTATTTCTAATTGACAAAGTGAAGGCCACCTTCCCAATTAATGTACGTGAATAAAAATCGAGCACATAAGTAATTTTACACCAATGGTGGTTATTGAGGCAGTGGTCATGAACTTTTTTTTAAAAAAACGAGTTAATTGGTTGAGCAGAGGAGGGATTAAAGGAATAGGGAATAGGAATGATTTTCATGATGAACTTGAAATTTTACTGATACTCTGTAAAACACCGAATGTTTGTATCATTTTCAATATGCTTTGATGTTGCCAATATAGACTTTTCGTGTAAGTTATGCCTGATTATCAACAGAAGTAACTACTTTATACCTTCACTGAGACCTGAGGCAGTCAAATATGAAATTCAAAACTCTTTACAGTATCTAACTGAAATAAAATTATTACCACTAAATGACACTAAGCTTCTATATTGAGAAAAGCAAGTTTTTCAGTTAAGTGCTTTGCTGACATTAATGAGCCTTTGTAGACTTCATTACTGATAGGGGGTCATCATAAACAATAATAATTCAATGCAGTTGATCAATATAATTGCTGAACTGGGAATCTCATAGTCATCTAAAGGGGTTATTTTAATAACCTTTAACATGGAAGAAGTGCATAAAAATAATCAAGCAAGACTTAGATTTTGCTCAAGTCAAATAAGGAATGGTTATAAGTTGCTGCCTTACTTATGTTAGAATTGCTACCTTATGTTCTCACATAATTCTCACAAATAAGTAAGATCATGATTAATTATTTAGTTGCAGTCTACCTATATCCCATCAAAAATCACAATGACCTAATGTTATGCTTGGCAATGTGACCTAACTGGAGGCACTATCACCCATTCATTGTTAACAGCTGTAGTCAAGGATGAATGAAGCTCCAGGTAATGCAGAAACTAGTGCCTAATTTTCAATAAGGGTCGTACCATGTTTTTAATCATATGTATGTAGGTTTGGCAGTGACAAGATGTGAAGTGCTTGGAATTTGATTTCTTTTTAAGGTAAGTGATTAGAAGCTATCAGTTTTATTCAACCACAGTTGTGAAAACCCACAGTGACATTGACACGTGATGATAAGAGAAACGAGAAGGAATTGATAACAACACACCACAGCAATTCAGCATTAAAGAACTGTGTAATTCTCAAACAGAAAGGTGACTGCATAAAGATTAATCTCTTGTACTGCGCTGAGTTGGCATGCAGTCATAATTACCACGGAGGTTTTCTGAGAAGAGTGCTACCAAGTTTTATTTTAGCAGGGCGTGCTTTTATTGTACCAATTTGGAGTTATACATTCATCCATTGACAGTGCAATTCATCTTACGCACAGACGACCAAAGCTAGGCCCCACAGCAGCTACTAAAAATTCCTACCAGCATCTATACCGCAAGCCATATCTGATATTCTTTGGATTTCCCCATGAAACACTTACTTTAAAGACAACCAGATGTAAAAAGAAAAGGAGTTGGAAACATTTGGAAAAACGATCACATGTTGTAATGTATTTTTTCAGGGGGAGGGGTACAAAAGAGAAACTCCCTGTTTGGTGCAGTTCCAAAGACTCTACTTCTTTCACTGTTGCAGGTATCTCTGAAGCATTAAGACAAAACATTTGTCACTAGCTCTCTTTACAAGGCATTGAGTAATTTCATATTCCTCTAGACTAACCAGCTGGTCCCTATTAACACACAACATGTGAGTGCTGAAGAATTTACATCGCTCCCTGAGATGAGAGATGAACACCCTCGCGCTTTTAACAAGGGAGTGTCAGTTTATTTTCTTTTGCCTTGCAAGCTAGAAATGTCTTTATACAGACAGAAACCTGTTTAGAGAAACACACAGAAGGTGACAGCAATGCCAGTCGGCCTGAGAAGTTTGCTGAGTGATTGTTGCTCATGTTTGGAAGCTGACATCACACAGAAGAGGGATTCTCCTTAGAAACCACAAAAAGGTTGCATTGGCTGATACTTGGGCTTGTTAGGAACTCAAATTTTGCCAGCTATTTCCAAAAGCTGAGAATAAGTTTCACTTTCACTAAAGTTATGACACAGATCAAGCAGTGAGATTCATGGGAAGATTTTATTTTTATCCATCCCCAATATGTGGGCATTTAATAATTTCCTGAAAATTACTGTTGGTGGACCTTTGCTTAATGTGCTAGAGTCCTAAGGTGTGGGACCGAGGTAATATATTGGCTAATCAGAGATAGAAAAGCAATTCTTTTTTAAGTCAGCTGGTGTTTTACAGACACTTGACAGATTCATAATGACATTTATTGGATCTTTTAAAAAGTTAGAATTAAATTCTCAAACTACTATGGTGAGACTTGAGATAATCCATCGTGAGTAACTCTAGTTATGATTCTAATACTTTTATCAGTCTTAAGAAGGATCCAATTTGACGTCTTCATTCCAAATGTGCATAAAATATGTTGAAACTACAATAATAGCACAGATAGGAAGATACGAGAATACCAATGTTCATTGTGCCTATGACTTCAAGGGCATTTTTTTTCTAGCAATAAGGTGAACTTCTACTCTGCTTGTCATGGGTTATACCATTGTAGGTCAGCTTCACAATGTCAGGGATCTGGGTTCAGTTTAGGCCTTGGGTGACTATGGAATTTGCACGTTCTCATTGTATCTGCATAGGTTTCCAGCAGGTGTTCTGGTTTCCTACCATAGTCCAAAGATGCACAGATTAGGTAGATTGACCATGCTAAATTACCCCATAATGTCAAGGGATGTGTAAGCCTAGTGGATTATAGGGTAGGGGGCTGGGCCTGGGTTGGATGCTCTTTGGAGGGTCAGTGCAGATGTGATGGGTTGAATGGCCTCATTCTGCACTGTATGGATTCTACGATGTGGAGAAATGGAAATGAAAGGGCCAGCATTTTTCCATATTTTGGCTGTGTTTCTTTCCTCAGTGAGATTCATGACACCCCAACCCCATGGCAACTTTCCTGATGCAAACATCTGGTTTTTGTCTCAAAGTATTCAAACAGCCTCCACAGCAGCCATCTCATGTAACTGAGTGGCAGGAGAGGCAAAAGTGCTCTCCTCCTGAGAGACCACTGTCTGTCTATCTTTACCACACTAAGAAGTGGTCCCTTTTCACTTTCCGATGTGGTCATTCAGTGGAAGCACGTACCATGTGTTGGCCACATTAGCTGCTGATACAGGCTGTGGGTATGACACTGACATTGCCTGATGCCATATGCACCAACATGTCTACTCCCTTGCCAGTTCAGCGCACCAGGCCTGAACAAGCTGTCTGCCTCTTCCCCAGCTCTGAAGAGCAGTACAAGCCATTGAGGCTGACTATGTCCAAGTAAGCACAAAGGAAAGTGTGCCCTAAGAAATGAAACTATGAGCCACAGCCAGTGTGCCAGCATGAGATGTGTGTCTCTGTGCAAGCAAAACAGATTGGTAATTGTATGCAAGACAAAGATATCCCTGTGTTCCAAATTGAAATCCTGAAGGGCTGAAGTGGTATCTGAGTTTTTCTCCGAAGGCAGGCACGATGATGGGTTGGGGCACATGATTTGGCAATGCCAATCTGCAAGGATGAAGTTTGGAGGAGTACGGTGTCCATGCAGCATGCAGACAAACAGCAGTACATAGAGAGTTGGATTAAGGCCTGGAGAGGCAAATACTGAGCTGCTCTTGTAGGCCACCCTCTCTAACTTTCAGGTTGAGAACTGGGTCCATCTACTTTCTGAGCGAACAAGAGAAGAATTGGAAGCTGCGTAGAAATTAGATAATTTGGACTATTAATGATATGCAAATATATGGAAATAATGAAGTCATTGCTCATGAGCAAGGTTCTGAACTCATGATTTAATCTTCATGGGAAAATCAGATTTTTTTCCTCAACATCAAAATATTATTTCTAATGTATAAAAAGATTTTGGTGTTACAAATACAACACATCACAGACAAGACTGTAAGTGGACAAAGGTCTTCACTGCATGATGCCAATCATAGTTGACTCATCATTTACATAATGTGCCTTGATTTGACACTTTTGCCAGATTGCAGAGCTACATTATTTTATGTCAAGTTTATTTTTTCAAATTATTTCAGATTTTAAGCTTGACTGGCATGTGTTCACAAATTGATTTCCTCATTGTCTATATATAATTCATACAAATATCGTGGCTCTAAGTACTGCACTTAAACTGTGCTTTTTAAAATATTTACACTGAGCTTATCAATTGCCACTCCTTCCTCCCTCAATACGCTCCTTAAAACCTTCCCTTATTTAATGTTATTTTAAAGGTTTTGATCAGCGATCCTAATAACCCACCTGTGAAGCACCTCAGGATATTTTACCACCATAAGGTTGTTACATAAATGCAAGTTGCTCCTGCCATATAGGCAAATACAATTCTGCTCAAGACTTAATTTTACTTGGACGCCATTCAGGTCATTTCAGCAAGGGCCTGGCATGGTTTAAAACAGTGTTTGCTGCAATTGCAGATCATTCACAGTACTACAGCACAGACAAAACTTTTTCAAAGTTTAAGTATTTCACTGGATTGGCCACTTTCAAATTGGACAATGAGCTTTTGTAAATAAATGCAATGGTAATATATCTCAGCTGACATCAAAGGCCTTGTTTCAGCAATTCCAGAAATTATTTGACACAGCAGGACTACGAAACAACAGCTTTCCATGTCACTCAAAGTGCCTAAATATCAAAATGGAAAACTGGCTGCAAGGTCTTATCAAAGCTGTCAATTTGTTTCTTCACTATCTTGCATGAGACATTCAGCTGATCACAGAGACTTAATGTCTTCAGCATTTAATATTTAGAGTTTAGGAATTGCAGTAGTATTTCTTCAGGACAGTGGTAGATGAGGGTTCTTCCATCTGTCTGAAGTATAACAATACATTTATTTCAATATTATTATACAGTGTCCTTGACTTCTGATGCAGAGCAGATTTGCTTTGAATCCTTATAAAACCTGTTTCTCGTGGCATGTGCAGAGATCAAACTGCTGTCAGCTTCTAAAGGCAGTTGTCTGACATGAATCAAATCTTGCACCAACACTGGGAGATAGACTTGTTTGTGGCCCTCCTTCCCCTTCTCCCTCTCCCACTACACCCTCTCTAACACACCAGTCCGAGGAGGATGGGAACATGATGCCTTTTATTAAAGCTACAAAAATAAAGAGGCTGAAAACTGGCCGTCTAAATTCAGATGCACCATAATTTCAAGGTTTTTGGTCACCACCTGAAGCTTTGCCTGCATTATCACAGCCATCTACATCTGCCTTGATGCTGCAGCAGACTCCATTACATGAGGGAACTGTCTTCAGGTTTCATTTAGTTGATCAAATCTGAGTGCAGCCTCACAGCGCTTACATTCACCTTTGCCCTGACCAAGTTCTCAGTCACTCTGGCTCAGTCCAGGATTTATAACACTGTTACAGAGAGTATCCCGTTACAAGCCCAAAGTATACATTGTGCTTTTTGGACAGGACAGAAACTGTCCAGGGGATTCAAATCAGACTGTTTATACTAGTCTGATTCCAATTCCACTTGGTTCCGTTGCAGCTTTAAACCATCATTACCCCGAACTAGCATCATCATTTTAGCAATTTAAAGTTACAGAACCCCTGAATTATCACCCCTCCCAAGCATGTGAAAAGTATTCTCTAAGTGCCATCCATTACAAAACTTTCTGCCGGGGTATGTAGTTTGTGTTACTTCTGGTCAATGTTGTTATGGTTCTATCACTGTAACTGACACATAGTACATAGTACAGGGGAGAAATGCAAATGTATAAACTTGAATTGCACTGAAAAAGATATTTTTGGAATAAGTTTCATTAAATTGAAAAGACATTTTAAAATGCAGGGGCCTTCCATTTCTGTATATATTTCATGAAAAAGACATCGTTTTACTTACTTATGGGACCAGTAGCTCTGAGACCTTTTGTACATAACACAAGTCTTGTACCAGAATTTATTCTTTTTTTTTCAGCATTATAAAGATGATCTTGTATTATGCTTCAAGATAGCAAGGCATTTTGTTGCAGGAAATGGGATCCACCCATTCTCAGTGATAATGTACAGAAAAAAAGGAAAATCCAATAAGAATAAAACTTTATTTGATTTAAGATGTCAAGCTCATCATAGACTCCCTGCTGCAATTACATGTCAGTAATATGCTCCTCTTTGTATACCACTAGCAGCCTGTAGTCCCAAATGTCATTGTAAAAAAGCAGTACTCAAAAGAACAAAATTATCCCAATGAACATTTATTTGGAGCATAAAGTGGTGCACCATCTGTGCCAGAATAAGCAAACCAATACCTTGAGGCTTGTTGCATGAACACCGACAATCAGCAGACAGCTTAGAGAATGAACACTGAATACATATTGTAAGATGATGGAGGATGGTTTAATGGAATGAACAGTTTTCTCTTTGTCACGGTGTGACAGAATCATAAGTCAATTATTACATGGATTTCATGCTAGACTGCTGCAAATGTACTGAAGTCTCCAAAATGGAACTAAAAACTACAATATTGCAACTTCTTTCTCACATTCCCAAGCGACTCAAAAGTACGTTGTACAAAGGTTACATTCACCGTTTTCCATAATCAAATGCGAAAACCAAAAGAATATTTGTTTCATTGACTGCATTGTCCAAACGTTTGTGAGAAAAAGATAAAAATCTGCATTCTATAATGCAAGACATGAATTTAGACTCATATTTATAAAACAGAATAACTTGGAGCTGCATGAAAAGATACCACTAAACATTTTGAGATATTTTTAATGATTTGGATACTAGTTATATATTCCATTAGTAACCTTGTACAAATTGGGGTCAGCGTAAAACATACTGCCATTGGAAGTCATGAATAGCCGCTAGCCGACTGTGTGTCATGGAAAGACAGAATGTACTGCAGAGGAAGCAATGCTTCTCTAAAGAGGTGGATAGGAAAAGGGATTGGCAAGGGGCCCAAAAACAGCTCATACAATAAAATATTGATCTCATTCTCCCAGCAGGAGCCTGAAATGGAGTGAAGTCGACTGAAGGTTAGATAATCAGCATTGGTGATCCAACTTTATTGCTAACTTACGTTATCGACAAATGGAGCTTCCTGTTTGGACTGTGGGTTCAGTGAATTTCACAGTAAAGCTTAATCGGTTGACTAATGAATGGATTAATGGCTGTTTAAAATGCTGGAATGGAATTTCAATAAAACTAAATTCATTCTGATTGTATAATTTACTGAATTTCTCCCCTGTCGTTGAAAGTCGTGTCCACCGTCTTGCAACCCAAAAGAACATGATAGATTTTAGAGGTAACGGTTGTGGTAGTTAACTCCAACTGTTGTTATGGAATTAATGCAAGTTTAGATTGTGGCATTGTTTCTCAGCTGTGGTGCTATTTTCCTAGGTTCTGCATGAGATTTGAGGCATTAAAAAGTGGACAGTATTACTCTGACTATGTTGTAAAAATGGTTCAGTTTAGGTACAGGATTGTGCACTCAATTAGACAGCACTGTGAGAACCACAGCAATAGTTTCACTGTATATTGCTACACTTTGATGTACTGCTCAGACAAGAACATTTCGTTATGCATTGCTTGCAACCATAAAAATGCTGACTGAAATGATCAGACAGATTCCAAGGACAATCTCTCCTGGTGTAAAACACCTACTCAACTAGAGGAGGAAATTAAATCCATAAAATCTATCACTTTGTCCTGTAAACCATTAAACAGCTCAGTTATGCTGATAACAATCAACCACAAAATTCCTTTCTTACTGAATAAAAGTATCTGCTAAATCTCAATCTTGGTAGTTCACTGAGAGCCGTCAAGCTCGCACCACATCCAACGACAAAACTCCTGCTAACAATTCTTGAGAAAAAAAGAAACATTTAATATCATATAGCAGCTTTCTTGTCTGTCTGCTTATCAATACTGCAAATAAAGATAAGCTCTGAACTGTGACCAAGGATATATCTAAAATTTCTACTGCAGGAAAAGGTCTTGACATTTCTCTATTTGGACTATGCTGTAATAATTATTGCCCGCTACAACAAGCAGGGGCTAACTTGATTTCAGAACTTAAAACCTACTTAAGAGCAACTTGAATTCTCATAAACATGAATTCAGAGGCCATATACCAGTGAAACTGTATACATACAAACAGAAGTAATTTGATGTTCTGTTTCAACAATTGTTTTTATACCACAGATTCAGCTGAAAACTGTGAATGAGAACCCAGGTCCTGAACATCTCCAATGACCATAACAGAATAAATGTGGAAACTGTTATTTCTGTCAATCCTATTGTCACTCAGATTTTTCCTGTTTTCCCAGACAATGTGTCACACTTTCTGATTGCATTTAATTTGTTTCATGCATTCCACTTGAAATCTGTTTTAAAAGTACATGGCTTCATTTCTTCTGTACCTGGTTCTTCATTGTGTTTCTACTTCCTTTCCTTGGGCCCCATCTGATTTTTGTCTAATGCCCAATAATTAGAGCTACAGTATCCCATTTTCTTCATCATCATATGTGCCTGTCGGTTTAAAATTAAGGCCAGGCAATATTCTGTGACAATGCCACTGGACTAGTAATCTAGAACTCTAGGTTAATGTCTTGGAAACATGGGTTTGAAGCCCACCATAGCAGATGATAAAATTTGAATTTGATAAATAAACTGGAATAAATAGCAAACCAATGACGAACATGCACCCACTATCAATTGTTGTCAAAAAACAATTTGATTTACTAATGCCTTTAAGGGAGGGAAATTTTCCAACCTTATAGTCAGACCTATATGTGACTCCAAACACATAGCAATGTGGTTGACTCTTAACAGCCTACCGGGAAATTAAAGAGGGACAATAAATGTTGGCCTAGCCAGTGGCATCCACATTCTGTGAATGAATTTTTAAAAACATTGTCCGTCAGTGATACAGGGTCTAATGTTACGCGAATGGAAAATGTCCAGCAAATCTTGAAGATGGCTTGTAAATCTCCCAAAAGCTTACATGTATATCTTAAGATGAAATGAAGCTGCAACGAAGGCTGTATTCATGAGCAGGCAGCAATGTGGGAGTGGTTGATTACTCAGTACCTAGAACACCCACACACTTGGATTTCATGAACTTGACCAGATGTCCATCAGCAAATGTCAGATGTGGCTTTTGAACTGCATTGCTCAATAAATCTATTGAATTCAAAGCAAAAATCTGACCAGTTGTAGGAACAAACACAGGTGCACCGCATGGCATTTTTAAAAAATACAACTAATACATAATGTGTTTAATTTTGGCCTTGCACAACTGTCTACTCTGACTCATTAACAGCACTGCGAAGATTAGGAATAGGCCATTTTGTAGATGTCTCTGGTCTGTGGAATAGTTCAGAAGGCCACAACCTGTGGCTGCCAAAACTCCTGACTAGTCGATTCTCACAACGAAGCCCACATCTTAAAGCACAGCAGGCAAAAACCCAACTAGCGGGTGGCCTCAGGATTTCACAAAGCAGGTTTGTAAATGAAAGCATTTCAAAAAGCAAAATTAAACCGCACTGGTATAAAAACAAAATACTGCGGATGCTGAATATCTGAAATTTAAAAAAAACAATAATCGCTGTAGAAACTCAGCAGGTTTGGCAGGATCTGTGGAGGGAGAAACAAGTTAACGGTTCAAATCCATGATGACTCCTCTTTGAAGCTGGACTTGAAACATTAACTCTGTTTCTCTCTGCACAGATCCCTGCAAGTCTGCTGAGTTTCTTCAGTTCTTTTTTGTTATTTAACTGTGATAATACATTTTGGGTGAGAATTGTGTCCTTTCTTTTTTCAATTACAAAGGCCACAATGCTTTGCAACCCATTGTATTGAAAGGAAAAGAATGGATGCGAGGGCAAGAAGAGGACTGGAACTAACTTGGTATTTCTCTTAAAGAACCAGAACAACCACAATAGGCCACAGGCTACATTTTAGGATTCCATATTCAGGTGAGGTATGAACAGAAGGAGTAATATTGTCACAGAACAGCTAAACAACATATTCCTCAAATCAATCGATTATATTACAAAATGGACAGAAATATATTGAAGTTAGCCTGTTTAGTTCCAGGTGCTGTTGAAAGATTAATCTATACAAGGATTTCCCCATCCATTATCCAATTTACAGAGTATCTGAGAGTCTGCTCTGTATCTTTACTGATCTACAGTGATAGATAGAATGGGCTGAAAGGTATGTCTTGGCCCTTTCATTTGCTTCTAAAGTGAAAAGCTAGTGATGCTTGGAAATGAACATACTTGTCGTGCTGGAGCACCAGTGGGAGAGTGAGAGCAAAAACATTTTCAAAGAGGCAACAAGCTTATTTTGTTTTTGATGCTTTTCACATTACAATGTTAACACTGATGCAAAGAAGTTGAAGGTTCACATGCATATTTGAACACGAAGGCTAATCTCTGCCATTGTACCACCCGCTCAATGTCACCAACAATTGGCCCAAGCCATTCTCCAGGTCAGGTCTCAGTTTAATTTGATTTGGAAGCTACGAGTGTGGAATGAGGCTGGCAAGAGGTTCAAGATCAGGTCGCAGGTAATTTTCTGAGGACCCAGGTCAGAAGACATCATTAAAAAAAAACAGAAACTCCAGGAGGTGAGGAGGAAAGGGGAAGAGAAGATACCTTGCAATGAACAAAGGGTAGCAGGGTCATGGCTGGCTCAGCAGGAACACTTTTGAATCTGAGGAAATTCTAAAAATATTTGAATTAGTTTAAATGTTTAACTCCTCTGGAAAATCCTTAGGACTTGATAAGATGATATACAACTATGTGTTTCTTCTTTTTAAGACTACAAATGACTAAATTGTGTTTAGATTGTTGAGAGAATTACAGTGGCAATCTGGCTGCTGTTTCTTTAAGATCATTTATTGCCCATGCAAATAATTAGCTTCATTCAGTTTGACAGTGTCACTTCACTCAATTATTCCATCCTTTGCAGATTTGCATCCAATCAAGATGCCAATAAAAGTAAATTGGAGTTATTTTATGAAAAGTGAGATTTTCATCAGTTTCAAATAATGGTAATCACAACATAAGTCAACACTCCCAACAAAGGATTTTGTTCAAATAAACATGTGCATTGACAGAAAAGTTAGCTTGAACAATTCTAAACTGGACAGTGGCATCTATTTTTCTCTTTGCACATTGACAATAAATTATTGCTAAATCAAGTCTGATTCTGGGCCAGCAGCGTTCATAATAAAAACAGCTTTGGCCCACTTTTCGCAATATTTATCTTGCAATTTTCTTTTTAAAAAAGCAAGAATATCCTGCATAAAATGAATGTTGCTCCTACGATCTTTACTCTTTACATTTTTACCCCTTTGCTCTGTGCATGCTTGTGCTCTGATCTGTCCATTTTTTAGGAAATATTAGCCAGCACATTTACATATAATTGGTTACAGGTCTGCTGGTTCAAGTCGTAGTGACTGAAATATTGTTAATTCCAATTCTGTAAGTTTTTAACAGAACTGAAAATGTAACTCTGATATCAACAGTCAAAATATTTAGATCCATCTAAGCCAGCTATTGATTGAAACTGCTGCCAGTCTGGATGGCAATCAGTATCAACTGGGCCATGAGGAAGTACCACTGTTTATGACAATGTCCACCGCTGTTGTTGGGAATCTAAAGCAGTATAATAATATTACTTTAAGTGAAAGAACATTTTGCAACCAATATTTTTGTAACACACGCTGAAGAAAGACAAACACCTGCAAAGAGTTAGTGAAAGATACAATTAAAAAAAAATTATTTCCATATGCATTGCTTGAAAGGTTGGTGGAAGCAGATTCAATGGTGATTTCCGAAAAGAAAATATTGGATATCTATGTATAAAGGAAATATTTGATGGTAATGGGGCAACAAGTTAGACTAATTGGACATGCTTCGACTGCACGAAAATACTATGTGCTGAATATCATTTTTGTTTGCTGTCTGATTCCATAATTATTTTTTTCATACTATACTGTAGCAATTGGACCCACCCTCTTTCAAAATTGGAACTCTTCAGCAAGCAGAAGTACAGTGACCAGTGTTTTGAGTCTTACTTCTTTCTAGTTTAATTACCATTATATTAAAAATGGATAGGTGATTTCACATTCCAGTCAATGGTGGATCTCAGGTCTGCTGAGGGAAGTGCATGATGCTAAAGCTGAGGAAATATTCAGCGCGAAACCTCCAATTGTAACTCTATCCACCGAAAAAAATTTAAAAATTAGGAACAGGAGTGGGCTACATGTCCCTTGGAGTCTGATCCACTGATCAATAAGATCATGGCTGTGTCTTAAGTTCCACATTCTTGTCTACCCTGATAACCTTTAATTTCCTTGCCAAGCAAGAATCTACCTACATTGTAAACAGCCACTTTTAAAAAATATCTATAAACAGAAATACAAGGTGTTTTAATTGAAACATCCGGAGAGTTTTCAAGGCTAAAGAAAAAGCTGTGTATTGAGTGAATTGCATGATACAATATTGGTATTTGAAACAGCAAGAGGGAGAATGCATGACTGAGAAGCACCTAGAAGCTTTCGTGTTAACGAACTTCTGCCTGACAACAGTCCTCTGATTGGTTGAGCTGCTGAGTGTTAAAAGCTGTAAGTGCCAGAGCAATAGAGTAAAACTTCCAGAGCCTGCAAATAGAAAGCATCCATCTCTTCTCTCTCTCTCTCTCTCTTTCACACACACACATACACACACACACATACACTCTCTTTGTGGGAAACAACAGCCAATCCAAAAGAGCTTAAACCTAAAGTATTTTAAAACAGGGAAGGACTTAAGTCCACCTGAATGACTACCAAAGCATGACCTTCACCTTCCAGACAAAAACATGTCATCAATGGATGATGATTTAAATGGAAATAGAGTGTAAGTATATGGGGGGAAAAGCAGCTTTGTGCTTTGCAGCTTTGTGCTTTGCTGACATCTCCAGGGAGAGGGTTATGGGGGAACTGAGTAAAGAGGTTGGGAGATTTGTTAGAGGCAACGAGCAGTGTCTGGTGTGGAGCTCGTGGTGTGCAGCAAGAGATGGAGTGCCTGGCTGGCCTTGAAATGCACCACCAGAATGTTTAACCAAGAAAGGATCGAGCAACACAAGCAACACACTCACTTCCAGATGGACTGAGCTGAAAAGCAGGTGATCACTCCAGAAAAACTCACCAACGGCCGTGGTGGATGTGATGCCATTGAAGAAACCCACTGCTTTATTTCAGCTCCGAAAGGAATACCCCTGACAAATAATGAGGAAGGAAGGGGCAGCTTTGGGAATAAGATAGAAACTATGGATTAGAAATACTGTGTTTAAGATAAATAGCAAGAGCGAATGGAATAAAAACAAAAGATGTAGGCTTCATCTGGGGAAAATTTAACATTGGAAGTTGTTAACCATTCACCATAACCATTCCAATGAAAGGCCATCAACCTGAAACTTAGGGTTGGGATTAATGGTTGGCTCATCACCACCCTTCTCCCAAACAGGGTGGGTCAGTGGTTAGCACTGTTGCCTTATAGCGCCAGAGACTCAGGTTCGATTCTACCTTTGGGCAATTGTCTGTAGAGTTTGCACATTCTTCCAGTGTCTGTGTGGGTTTCTTCTGGATGCTCCAGTTTCCTCCCACAGTCGAACAATGTGCAGTTTAGGTTGATTGGCCATGCCTAATTACCCATAGTGTCCAGTGATGTGCTAGTTGGATTAGCCATGGGAAATACAAGGTTACAGGGATCATGTAGAGGGGTAAGTCTGAGTGGGATGCTCTTCGGAGGGTTGGTGTGAGCGGGATGGGCCAAAATGCCTGCTTCCACACTGTAGGGATTCTAGGATTCTATGTAAAATGAGGCACAATGACAACGTGTTGACCAGTGCCTGAAATCTGAAGCCCTCCTCCCACTTTCTAATCAAACAGCTACCAAGCCTGTTTGACTTTCTCATTGCCCAATTCACTTTTCACCAGTCGCATGGGGTAAAATTTGGGAGTGAGTTGTGCCAGACATGTGGAGGTGGCATTAGAGTGGATTAAAAAAAAGGTACATAACAAGGTTTCCTCCCACAATCCAAAGATGTGCAGGTCAGATGAATTGGCCATGCTAAATTGTCCATAGTGTTAGGTGCATTAGTCAGAGGGAAATGGGTCTGGATGGATTAATCATTGAAGGATCGGTGTGGACTGGTTGGGCCGAAGGGCCTGCTTCCACACTGTAGGGAATCTAATCTAATCTAATCAAAAACAGAGTCTACTACTGAACATAGCAGCATTTGGCTATTGATGGACTTTATTTGTTCAATTTTTAATAGACTGGCACAATAATTAAGGAGAGAGTAAAAGAGAAAGAGGGTCTTCAAGTTGGGGACTGAAATTCATAGAAGTGTTGTGATGCGGAAGGAGGCTCATCATGCCTGCAATGGCATCATCACCTAATGCCAATCTCCTGCTTTTCTCCACACCCTTGCTCATTATTTATATCCAAATAATCATCCAACACTCTGTTAAATGCCTCACCTGAACCTGTTTCTGCCACACTTTCAAGCAATATATTCCATACCCTAGTTATTGACTGAGTGAAAATTGTATCCTCACTTTGCTTCTTTTAAGACCATAAGACACAGGAGTGGAAGTAAGGCCATTCGGCCCATCAGTCCACTCCACCATTTAATCACAGCTGATGGGCATTTCAACTCCACTTACCAGCATTCTCCCCATAGCCGTTAATTCCTTGTGACATCAAGAATTTATCAATCTCAGCCTTGAAGCCATTTAGGTTCCCGGCCTCCACTGCACTCTGCAGCAATGAATTCCACAGGCCCACCACTCTCTGGCTGAAGAAATGTCCCCACATTTCTGTTCTGAATTTACCCCCTCTAATTCTAAGGCTGTGCCCACGGGTCCTAGTCTCCTTGCCTAATGGAAACAATTTCTTAGCGTCCACCCCTTCCAAGCCATGTAGATCACTTTAAGTCGAGACCCTCTTATTCTTGTTCCTTTACGAGTTGATTCAGGTCTCCTAACTTGTCTCATGTTAGACATTCTGACTTTGATATCCTATTGAGTACGGACACTGTTGTATGAGGTACTAAGGTTCTGAAGGAGTTAATGCTGATGTTGTATTAAGTTTACTCAATCACACAGATTTTGGGTGGAGGCAGTTATGATCTGGACGAGTGCCTAAGAAGAGCAGGTGCATTCTTCACAATTCCTGATAATATTAGAGTAAAAAAGTCTAGCCAGTTAAGGTAACCTGTACTCATTGACAACATGCAATAAACTACTTGCTTATGAAAGACAAGTTCCTTTTCTGTTAATATTTATCTGTGGTTTATTTTCTGATACCAAGTAGACAACTCCTAAAGTAGACAGAGAAAGCAGTGAACTACACAAACCAGAACCACCCTTCACAAAGCTAAGTGCTAAGTGAGTGAGGGCTAAGAGAACCTGCAAACAGCCCAGAGATGCCCCTGGTTTAGGCCACCACCTTGCAAAGAGTCCTTGCAGCAGCTTGTACCAAAAGGTACATGTGTATTCAAAAGTGCAGCATTAAAGTTCAGCAACATTCTGAAAGTGCACTTAAGATCTGCCACGATGGTGAACAAAGGCTGCCATATTGCCATATGCTTTATGTCAGCATCCGCGGAGATTAAGGTGTGCATAGTGACTACCGATGGAATATGACATAAGATGTTTGTGCCTGTTGTCCAAGGTGGAGATTTGCTGGAATAAGTGCCATCTTGGAGTAAGAGCAAGTGCCATGAATTCTCTGAGTCTCTATTGGGAAGTGGAACCTGCAGATTAATGAGGCAATTTTAGGTAATCATGAGGCTTTTATGGAGTAATCATCTCCAATATTTCGCCCTCACTGCTCAATAGCAAGAATCGCATCTCGTTGTCTGAGTCTCAGTTAGAAAATGCGGCTTGTTACTCTCGAATGTCAAGAAAGCTCTCATTCAATTTCTCAGGCTATTCTCCAGATTTTTCAACATAACCACATCATTCGGGGTCTGGGAAGGTTCTGCCTGTGGCTTCTGAATCAATTTTGATCGGAATTTTGGAAGTCAGTAAACAAGGATTGTTTATAGACCAGCATCTACAGAGTTCTGCATTTGTTAAGAACAATCGTTGATTGATTTCCAACTGGTTAAAGTACCAATTTGGCATAAATTCGTCTAGATTATCATTTGATGTTGATTTGCCAGACAGTAAGTCATCAGTTTTGATGTTATTGAGTCCCCATTAAGTACACTCAGTGTCACAACCACTACACTAATGTTCACTCACAGCATGGTTCTTCTTTATCACCTCAAGAAGACCTCAACTCCATTTTAGATTCATATTTTCCCCAATAATTTTCACTTTTCATTGCAACAGAATTTACATTCAGGCATTGTGTCCCATTGCCAATTCACAAGCTATCTTTGCGGTTTCCTGTTTTCAAGCACAGAATAGGAATGGGCTGTTTGAAATTATTGTGGGTCCTGAATTACAGAGGTTCTAAAAGAATATAATACAATCCGACAAAACTTTTATTCTGCTCTCCAAATTTTACCCATTTTCCAATGTGTAGCCAGGCAACAATGGAATTAAACAGAAACAGATTTTCCATCAATAGATGTACTATTGTTCACACAAATCTGATTTGGGAAGTTAGACCTCTTGAACACTGGTACAAATTGCAAAAGAACTTTGAAATAAATACTTTGTTTTTTACTGAGGAATATACATCCAGTTTGGAGACTTCATTACAGAAAACAGTAACAGGTAAATTATAAGATATTAAAATTACATCCAACTAATCAAGCGAAAAGTTGTGAAATAAAAGCAATCACTGTTGATGCACTGGGCTTTTATGGTCATCCATTTTATGATAAGCCTTTTGAGGAGATGAATCACATCTTATACATGAGTGCCTTATATTTCTCAAAGTGAAACCAAAGCCCTCATGTTCAGCCATAAAAATGATTTTACTTTATTTTTCACTACCATAGTCTTTATTTACATCTTCCTTACTAAAATAATCTATAAGATAGTCTTCACAATGTATTTTTAATTGAGTGCATTAGACAGGAAGGATCACATATTTCCCTTTTGGGCATCTGTGCATCTTACCAACTATAATTCAATCTGATGGCTATAATTAAAGGAAAGAGTGCACGTGCGCCACATATGTATTTCATAGCTTGAAATTGTAGTTTCTTATGCATATGAGTATTCATTGCACTTAGAGAGGTTGTCACATTTAATAGTGCAATATCATTTATATTTCCAAAAATTGGTGATGGCACATTTAAAAAAAAGGTAGTAAGCATTTATTCAATTTAATGAATGTAAAAGAAATGGACAACTGCGTACTTAAGGAGTGTACTATCATTAACGGAAAGGGAGTTCTATCATTAACAAGAAAGGAGGTTCTATAATTAACAAGAAAGAAGATTCTATAATTAACAGGAATCCTAAGAGAAGACTAACTGGAGACAGGAAAATAGGAAACTGCCGACTCATGAATTTTGTGGTGTTGCTTGTTTTATCTTTCAAAATGTCACCAAAGTTATTCAGGTATTATAGGAACAGATATGATCGAGTGAGAAAGGCTAATAGGTCTCAGGAATGGAGGCACATTTTTCAAAACAAGGGCCACACATAAAGGTGGGGGGTGGGGTGGGGGGGGGGGAAGGTGAATGGATATTAGAAATCACTTTCAACCACCAAGACCAAGATTTAATGTTCCATGCACAAAATGAGGGACTGAGCATCTTCAGGGGGGACTGAGTCCATAGCCCCACCAGTTGGAGAGCTCATCAGATTAAGCATCAATCAGCCACTTTTGGAGCTGATTGGCATAATTGCAGCTGAAGCACAAGCCTCAATGCTGAAGTCCTGCCCTTCCAGAAGCTGGGAACCAAACAGAAAACATTATTGCTAGAGGCCCAGGCTTCAGGAGCGTAAATGAAGAGAAGGTAACTGTGTTCCATTTTTGGGCCTCACAGGATGGGATTTCATGGGGACTGGGACGTTGAGTTCAGAGGCAAGGCCACAGAGTATTCTTCAGCGGTCATCCTTATTTCCTAAAAACCTGTCCCTGATTGACTGCCAAAGTGTCCTTCATCACACTGTCCAACTCGCAGTGTCTGTAGCCATTGGCTTTAGATAGAATGGGACTTTAGTGGCAACACACAATCTGAGAAGCTAAGAATCCTGCTGGACCGCATTTAAATTCCTGATTGGTGCTTGATCCAGTGGGCATTCTTAATCATGTGGGCGTTGAATTGCTGCTGAAAATGTGCACTCCCAAAAATCATTAAATCCAGCCCCATACTTCTAATTGCACTGGCAGTGTATGAGAAATAGATGGTTTGTGGCTTCCTCACTCTATTCCTTACCCTTGAGTCTGCAGGATGAGGTCCAGTACACCACACGCTGTTAAGTGGCACACATTCAGTACTGCGTACGTAAAGCAAATGGATAGCAAATATAACTGCCTTGCTATAAACCATATTTTCCAAAAGCTTTTCTCAAGATATTTGGAGACCGTAGCTCAAAAACGTCAGACTCGATTCGCTGTGACTATTAGTTGCAACCAATTTGTCCAAACCAAATTAATCAGTGTGGAAAAGGTTATGACTCATTTTTAAAGTTTCTTGCCATAATTGTTATTTTAAGCTTTTTAATTCTCAGCCTCTCTTCCTCTGCATAAAAAAAATGACAATAACTCCATGAAATGCCTTCTAAAAATAAATTCTATTCACTTTTCTATTCTCAAATAATTCAAGAAAATCATTAATGAGGCATAGCCTCCTGCTTGTCAACCCAAACTGGGTAATGTTTCCTTATGGATTCAATACTTTTTAGGTCAATGTTTATCAAACTTCATCATGGTCTGGACCAAAATCTCCTTGTAGCTATGATGCCTTTTCGGTGATGAATGCCATAGAAGCCAGAGATAACCAAAAACCAGATAAATAGAGGCAGCTCACTGAATTAAGCAAGATTATTTCTTTCAGCAAATCACTTATGATTTGAAATTTATTTAATACCATATGAGAGTTAGCTCAGTTGCCCGGATGGCAAATGGTTTATGATGGCAGCAGAGTGTATTCAATTCTCACACTGACTGAGGTTACCATGAAAGACTCTCTTTGTCAACCTCTCCCCTTGCCTGAGGTGTGGTGACCCTCAGGTTAAACCACTATTAGTTATCTCTCTCTCCAATGGGAGGGAGCAGCTTAAGGACGACAGCACCTTAAATTTAAATTAACGTATGATGAAGATTTGCAGATTTTCTTTCTTCGTACTTCTGCTGAATTGCAATAACTTGATCAGGAATGGCATTGCCTACCCAAACATCCATGCCTATCAGATGAATACAGAAAGTGCTGGAGAAAGTCAACAGGTCTGGCAGCATCGGATGAGAGAAAACAAAGTTAACGTTTTGAGTCCAGTGATCCTCCAGAATGTTTACTAATGATGAATATGTATTTTTATTTTATAAACACACAATATGGCAACAGAGTTGACAAAGTAAAGTCAAAAGCTCATTCCTCAGATACATCTCATGGCCTGAACAGCAGGTTGATAGAATTAACTGCTGGTTGGCAGGACATTTGAGACAATTTACCTTTTGTTTTTCCTTCCTGGTCTGTATCTCCCACTTGGAAAGATCAAGTGCTTGAACTTTTGAGGACAGCTTTGACAGGCATTGATGGCATCTACACAATATCCCTAAGCACCTTTTCCACTCCGAAGCTTATGTTAATGAGTGCATAATCTTTATCTTTAAGAGTCAATCCTTTTCTTTGAAAACATAAGAATTAAGTTTACAATCAATCAATTAGCTGTCTGACTTTGCTGAATTCCTAAGTATGTCAACCAGAGTCACACCAATGTGCCATCTCACTTGAGAGAGTTGTGGGCCCTCTCTACATATGTCACTTATGAGGAATCTTGGAGAAATTTAGATTTGACCATAACAGGTTCACAAATGAAACCTATTTGCACTGTGGCTGATGAAACTGGAGCTATTCTGAGATAAAATTAACATATTTTCATATCTTGATTTTGCAAGATATTTCTTCAGACATATTTATTTACCTCAATTACCTTCAGGTAACTATATACTTCAAATACAGCCAAAATCTTTGGTCTCGTCACTATTAGACATTTTGGGTGGAATCTTGGAGGCTCAGTGGCAGGAAATGAACATTATTAGGAGAATGGTGGCAAACAGGAGCCCTGCCACTGTCCCTCTTCCATTGGAATTACTTCTAGTTGAGGGGAAGGCCCAAGCTCGATCTTCCAGCTCTACTGTTAACTGAGGCCCTGAAGTGGTCAATTGATGTCCACTTCAGGACCTATTTGTGTCTTGGCTGCAATTATCTCAGCCCCAGATCAGACACATGACAGCCTGATAACTATGGGTGGGCTGTCAATTGGATGAGGGGAGGTGGGATATTGGGCTCAGGGGAAGGTACGAGGTGAGTCTGTCCATTGCTCTTTAGAAAGCTGTGCAAGATCGAGGAGTTGGATGTAGTGAATGATGGGGAGGGGATTGACGAGGATTGCAGATGCTGAGACACACCCATTGCCTTGCTTCCAAAAGCCTCTGCACCACTTCCTGGGACTCCCATCCCATGGATAGCACACACTCCACACTCTGAAACTAATTCTTAACTTTTCAATGATCATTGTCCATACTGGAAAACACAATAGGCTTTCTCACCTTGACTGGCTGCAGGTTTCTCTCCCTCAATCTCCAACATTCAGAAAATGTGTACATGCCCCTCTATGTTTCCTCACGTACGCAGTTGGCAGAGAAGGTATGATGAGCTGCTCCACCAGACATCCCTATCACTGTGGTTACCTAAGGACAAGGCTGACTAGTTCATTGCCTTCTTCCGCACCTGCCCTCCAATCCACATAAACTCCTGGGAGAGGCAAAGAATAATGAGTAAAAAAAGCACGGCAAAACACCTTCCAATTTAAGCTTTGCTGCCATTTGCTGACTTTTGCAGTCCTCATCATGTTTTGTTCAACTTGAAGCAAGTCTTATTTCATCCATGGGCTCCTTTTAACCTCCCAATTTAGCCAATTCAGCCGACCCAGTGGTATATTGAGTTTATTTGTTACTCTAATAATCCATCCATGAATGTTGGTGGAAATTTTGCTTCATCTACATGTAATGCCCAGGAGTAATCAGCACCGCTGACATTTTGACTCAGGGATATTATTTTGGTGTTGGTAAAGGCCACTGTTCATTTGTTATTTTTTATTTTTCTATTTACAGTAGAAATCTTTTTACAAAAATACAAGCAATTACAGCAGACGTCTCCAAGGTCCATAAAATGGTCTGTTAGGGGTACGCTACACATGCCTGCCAAAATGCTGAACCACAAAGAAATTTAATAAAAACATTTAAGAAAAAACACAGCACACTGTCCCCAGAGCAATGTCAGTAAATGAACCATTCTTGCAATATTAGTCTGAAAAAACATTATTAGCAAGCCGGTATCCTTTTGATTTATTCTGCAATAACACTGAAATGCAAATGTTGAATGAAGAAAAATTCACTTAATGATTTATGAGTGCTTAAGCAGAAAGCTTTTTTCTCACTGATGAATTTATTTAGCCTTATTGAGGCTCATGACCTTCACATGTTAAAAAATAATGTAACATTGCCACACGCCCATGCAATGTAACATCTCTTAAACTTCTCATTTAAGTACTTGAAATATGTCAATTAATAAATGCTAAGAAAGCAAGAAAGGTTGGTTGAACACATCATTAAAACATCATTATATTTGTTGTCATTACTGATAACAACTGGAATAGGCTATTTGGCCCTTTGAGTCCATTCTGCAAATTCAACAAGTCCAAAACTGAGTGCCTACCTCCACATTACCTTTCCAAACTAACAGCATATCCTTTAACACCCAAAAATCTAATGATCCCTATCTTGAATATGTTCAGTGACTGAGCATCCACAGCTCTCTCAAGTAGGAAATTCCAGGTTTCTTAATCTTTTCAAGAAAGAAACTTCTCTTCACCCTGTTCGGAATCTGTCACTTCATGTTCCAAAGCCAAGGAAATATTTACTCAGCACCTACCCAGTCAAAATCCTTAAGAGTGTTCCTTATTTCAATTAGATAATTTCTCCTTCTTCTACTACTCCATTGGTTATCACTCCACCTTGCCCAATTTCTTCTCATAGGTTAATCTCCTCATCCAGGCAAAAGTGAGGACTGCAGATGATGGAAATCAGAGTCTAGATTAGAGTGGTGCTGGAAAAGCACAGCCGGTCGGGCAGCATCAGAGGAGCAGGAAAATCAATGTTTCGGGCAAAACGAAACGTCGATTTTCCTGCTCTTCAGATGCTGCCTGACTGGTTGTGCTTTTCCAGCACCATTCTAATCTAGACCCCAATCTCCTCATCCCAAGAGTTAGACTATATTTATTGTACCCCTTCCAAGGAAGTATAGATCTGAACCAAAACAGTCCAGATGTAGCCTTATCAAAACCTGTATTATTGTATTATTACTCTTTTACTGTAATTATACTGTAATTTGTTGTACACCAGCTTTTTAACTTTGTGATTTGTTTAGATGAATATGGAGTTCCTTCCAAATATCCCTATCTCACATTAAAAAATACAAATAGATAGATATTTATTGTTAATTGTATTTGCAAAAATACAGCAAAATGTATACAAATCACCACGGAAACAGTGCCATTTATTTACATAATTTATATATAATAGAAGAGACAAAGTTAAGTCAAGCATAATTTTTTGTTAATTCCATGTTGTCTTGGTTTCACAAACCATCCACTGCGAAGAATGGGGCCTGCTCAATTGTTGAGGATGGGGGAAAGGGGGAGAGAGTCTGGCACAACTGCCAAAGACTAGGGGTCTCTCGAAACTGCCGAGGACCAGACCATGTCAAAACTGCAGAGGACCGGTGCCTCTCAACACTACCAAGACCTGCGCGCTGGTTGAAACTTCTGAGGACTAGGTGCTGTTGAAACTGCTGAGGACCAGGGACCTGCCGAACTTGTCAAGAACTAAGGGCATGTCAAAACCGCTGAGCACAGGGGACTGTTGAAACTGCTGGGGACCCAGGCTGGCCATCCAAAACTGTCAGACTCCAGCCACAGCAAACAGAAATGCTGAATGTATCAGTAACAATTAATACAAGACAAATCAGACTTGACGGGATTAACGTGTGATTAAACCCATTTTTCAACACACAGTTCATCAGCCCTTACTGCAATCATTTGGGTGAGCTGACAGTAACTGTTAGACATTTATTGGCAGCTCAGTTATTACCAAAAACAAATTCTGTTCCTCTTGCCTTGCCAATAGCAACACTCGGGTGCAGGGAAGGGTGGAGAAGATGGCAGGGTTGGGGAGGTAGTTGTGGGAGGGCAAGTCAATCACAGATGTTATTGTGTATTCGAGCCAGGAGAAAGACATCCTTCTCCAATAATTGGCTGACCTGAGGTCAAGATTTTCAGATCTAGTGCATTCAAATGACATGGAACAAACCAAATGTGAAGATGATAAATTTGAAACATTCGTCCTTTTTTCTCAAAATTGGTCCATAATTAATTAATAACTGAATTTTAAAAAAACTAAACATTTACATAGAGTTCTTCACAATCTTGGGAGTTCCAATGTCCTTTACAGTCAGTAATTTTTTAAAAAAAAGTATTTTCACTGTTGGAGAGTCATAGAGACGTACAGCATAAAAACAGATCCTTTAGACCAACTCGTCCATGCCGACCAGATATCCTAAATCAATCTAGTCCCATTTGCCAGCATTTGGCTCATATCCCTGAAAGCCCTTCCTATTCATTTATACATTCAGGTGCCTTTTAAATATTGTAATTGTACCAGCCTCCACCACTTCCTCTGACAGCTCATTCTATACACACACACCACCCTCAGTGTGGAAAGGTTCCATCTTAGATCCCTTTTAAATCTTTCCCCTCTCAACTTAAACCTATGCCCTCTAGTTTTGCACTTCCCCACTCTGGGGAAAAGACCTTGTCTATTTATTCTATCCTTGCCCCTCATGACTTTATAAACCTCTATATGGTAGGAAAGTAGGGAATAGTTGATAATGACATTCTTTTATACTTTCCACCTGGATCAATAAACAATCAATCATTCATTTCATCTATTCTTCAGAGGATGGATATGCTGGCAGGGCTTCATTTAATTGTCCATCACTAGATGCCCTCAAAGTAACAATGGGTCCTCTTGAACTGTGGTAGACCGATATATTACTGCTCTTGATCCTCTCAGTAACAAAGATCATAGGGTTGGGAGGTGCTATTAATGCAAGTTTGATGATTTGTTGCAATGCAAATTAAAAGTTACATTCATGGCTGTTCTGAAAACCCTCAACTTCACTTTTGTGCCTTTCCCCTACAACCCTTGATTTTCTTACCAATTTGTCTACTTCAGACTTGAAAGTGCATAATGATCCAGTCTTGACTACTTTCTGCTGTAAAGAATCCCACAGATTCGCTACACTCTAAGAGATGAAAACCCTCCTCATCTCAGTCTTAAATATGCAACCCCTTATTCTGCAATAATGGCCTCTGGCCCTAGATTCTCACACAAAGAGAAATTACCCCTCTAGATATCAAGCCCCTGAGAACATATGCATCAATGAGGTCATAAGTTTCCATACAAACTGCTTACTCATATGAAGATAATCATAGATCTTTGTTGCAGTTTTCATCAAAGGCTGTTTCAGTCTTTGTCAAGGAGTGCCAATGGGTTCCTAGATTAATTTTGAAAGCATTTCAAAAGCCAATGATTGGCATATCCAATGGATTAATACCAGAGACACCTGAAAAACGTACATTGCAAGCTGAGGTGTTCTTGGGACCTGGAAACTCGTCCAATGAATTTCTTCCAATTTGTGTCACTATTTTGTCCATAAACAGGTGTAATGAGGGCTAATTTCTCCCTTGTTGCCTGTTTCCTCGATTAATGTGCATTTATCTACAATTAACTCTACCCTGAATTACAAATTTATAAGATGTAAAACTTGTAAAAGTTTAGTGACCACTGTTTCAGCTGATTCTTGTTTCCAGTCCTAAATCTATCATTTAATAAATAATTAGGAAGAGTTGGAGTATTCTTGAAATACTTCAAGTGCCAGAAAAAAAACAGTCAGAATGTTTTCATTTTCTTCCAAATATTTTCAGCATTTTGGAAAAATATCAAGTGCCTTGAATTCTTGGGAGCAATTTGTGGGTTTCTCTACATTTTCTAAAATAAAGTCATATTTTGATACCTGTAATGTAAAACGCAGGACAATTTGTAACTTATGAATGTAACTGCTACAAAAACAAAATTAACCTGTCACTGTCTCATAGATGTATTGCAAATCACCCTTTTTGAAAGCACTGAGCAGTGTCTAAACCAGAAACCATAAATAGTCTAATCAGGTTCTCGTCCGAATTGTAAACATCTCTAAAGTCACATGCCGGAATACAATGTATTTTCTTTCTTAGAATTTAAAGTAGTTTCAAGACATAGGAATCCAGATGAGACCTTGTGAAATATGGAATCTACTGTACATCTAAACTCTGTGTTAGTTCTTATGAAACTAATAATATTCATTTTGGATTTTCTTCATGCTGACACTACAATGAACAAAAAAACTGGATTGCTTTCCAATGGTTGCCCTTTGTTCCAGTGAACATTTGCTTCATGGCAAATGGTGCTGTTATAGTGTTATTTAATGTGTCAGTATAGTCAGGACAATACGATAATTGCAGTATCTTGGGGTAGAAGAATATTGCCACCATTCCTCTTTCCTCGGCTGGACGAAGGGCTCATCTAGTTTATGGTGGTAGAGGAGCAACCACTATTGAGTCTCTACAAGAAGAGACTTTTGACTTAACAAGATGTAATTTATTTCATAACAGCAATTATTACTACAATTGTGCAAGGAAACTTGCATATGAAGATCTGCACTCTGTAAGTTCCTAAAATATTGTGCCTGATCCCTATCCAAAATTGTATGACATTATCAGATTGGATGGAGCTAATTGCAGTCTTCAGTATTAACCTTTTTTAGAAATATCCATCATATCATCCAGATGACAGCGGAGTACGGACCCAGAGCCAGGGTTCGTCCACTCTGACCACTTTTCTTTCAGATTTTTTGTCTTGTCTTGTATTTTTTTTCCTCCTTCTCTTTACTGACCTCTTGTCCTGTCCTGAGCTTGGATGCCATCAATGGTGGAGAGTGAACCCAGTGTGGACCTGACTGGGCCCAGCACAGACTCGAGTGAGGCCCAGCGTGGACTCGAGTGGACACAGTGCAGACTTTATTGGGCTCAGTGCAGACTTGAGTGGGCCCAGTGCAGACTCCAGTGGGCCTTGAGTGGGGTCAATGCAGACTCGAGTGAGCTGAGCGTGGACTCGAGTGGGCTCAGTGCAGACTCGAGTGGGCCCAGCAGAGACTCGAGTAGGCCCAGCGCAGACTCAGGTGGGCCCATCGTGGACCCGACTGGGCCCAGCGCAGACTCGAGTGGGCCTAGCGCAGACTCGAATGAGGCCCAACGCAGACTCAAGTGGGCCCAGCATGGACTCAAGTGGCTACAGCTGAGACTCGAGTGAGGCACAGTATGGGCTCGAGTGGACTCAGCGCAGACTCGAGCTGGAAAAGTGCAGCAGGTCATGCAGCATCCAAGTGGGCAGCACGTTGGCACAGTGGTTAGCACTGCTGCCTCACAGCGCCAGAGACCCGGGTTCAATTCCTTCCTCGGGCAACTGACTGTGTGGAGTTTGCACATTCTCCCCGTGTCTGCGCGGGTTTCCTCCGGGTGCTCCGGTTTCCTCCCACAGTTCAAAGATGTGCAGGTTAGGTGAATTGGCCATGCTAAATTGCCCGTAGTGTTAGGTAAGGGGTAGATGTAGGGGTATGGGTGGGTTGCGCTCCGGCGGGGCGGTGTGGACTTGTTGGGCCGAACGGCCTGTTTCCACACTGTAAGTAATCTAATCTAATCAAGGAGCAGGAGAATCGACGTTTCAGGCATAAGCCTTCTTCAGGATCCTGAAGAAGGGCTTATGCCCGAAACATCGATTCTCTTGCTCCTTGGATGCTGCCTGACCTGCTGCGCTTTTCCAGAAACACATTTTTCAGCTCTGATCTCCAGCATTGCAGTCCTTACTTTCTCGTGGAAGACACTCAAGTAGGCCCAGCGCAGACTCAAGTGGGCCCATCGTGGACCCGACTGGGCCCAGCACAGACTCGAGTGTGCGCAGAACGGACTTGAGTGGGCCCAGCACAGACTCAAATGTGCACAGCACAGACTTAAGTGGGCCCAGTGTGATCTCAAGCGGGCCCAGCACAGACTGGAGTGAGCCCAGTGCAGACTGGAATGGGCCCAGCACAGACGCATGTGGGCCCAGCATGGACTGGAGTGGGCCTGACATGGATTCAAGTGGGCCCAGCACAGACTCAAGTGGGGGCAGCACAGACATGAGTGAGCCCAACAGAGACTCGAGTGGGCCCAACACAGACTGGAGTGGGCCCATCACAGACTCGAGTGGGCCTGGCACGGAGTGGGCCCAGCGCAGGCTGGAGAGGGCCCAGCATGGACTGGAGCTGGCCCAGCTCAGCCGCAAAAGGACCCGGCATGAAGAGGATTGATGAGTGCAGAGCAGTCGATGCAATCTGTATGGCCTTCAGTAAGGCACTTGACAAGATTCCTCATGGTAGACTTGTTAATAAGATTAGATCTTATAGAATACAGGGAGGACTAGCCATTTTGATCCAACTGGCTCAAAGGTAGAAGACAGAGGGTGGTGGTAGAGAGTTGTTTTTCATACTGGAGGCCTGTCACCAGTGGAGTGCCACAAGGATCAATGCTGGGTCCACTGCTTCTCATCAATTATATAAATGATTTGGATGTGAGCATAACAGGTATAGTTAGTAAGTTTGCAGATGACACCAACATTGGAGGTGCAGTGAGCAGCAAAGAAGGTTACCTCATAGTACAACGGGATCTTGATCAGATGGGCCAGTGGGTTGATTTAGTTAATAAAATCATGAAAGGCATGGATAGGGTGAATAACCAAGGTCTTTTCCTTTTCACACAGAGGGTGGTATGTGTATGGAATGAGCTGCCAGAGGATGTGGTGGAGGCTAGTACAATTACAGCATTTAAAAGGCATCTGGATGGGTTTATGAATAGGAGAATATGGGCCAAGTGCTGGGAAATGAGACTAGATTAATTTAGGATATCTGGTCGGCATGGACAATTTGGAATTGTTTGCCTGCCACACATGACTTTGACTCTATGACTCTATGACTGGAGTGGGCCCGGCACGGACTGGAGTGGGGCCTTGCGCAGACTGGAGTGAGCCCAGCATAGACTGGAGTGAGCCCAGCACCGACTGGATTGGGGAGAACATGCCCTGGAGTGGGGCCCAGCATGGACTGGAGTGAGCCCAGTGTGAACTAGAGTGGGGCCCAGCACCGACCAGAGTGAGCCCTGTATGGACTGGAGTGGAGCCCTGCACGGACTGGAAAAAGGTCCACCATGGACTCCAACGGGCCCAGCACGGACTGGAGTGGGGCCCAGCACAGACTGGAGTGGGGCCCAGCGTGGACTCAATTGGGTCCAGCATAGACTCGAGTGGGGACCAGCACAGACTGGAGTGGGGCCCAGCTTGGATTAGAGTAGCCCAGCATGGACTGAAGTGGGGTCCAGCACAGACTGGAGTAGGGCCCAGCACAGACTGGAGTGGGGCTCAGCACAGACTGGAGTGGGCCCAGCATGGACTCGAGTGCAGCCTAGCATGGACTGGAGTGGGGCCCAGAGTGGACTGGAGTGGGGTCCAGCATGGACTAGAAGGAGCCCAACATGGACTGGAGTGGTGCCCAGCTTGGACTGGAATAGGCCCAGCATGAACCGAATTGGGGCCCAGTGTTGACTCGAGTGGACCTAGCACAGACCCGATTGGGCCCAGCATGAATTGAAGTGAACCCCTACCTACTTACATTTCTGGGGCAGGAATGGGACCTGACACTGGAATCAGCAGTTGCTATGTTGGCAGAGGTGACGTGAGTGAGATACCAAATGAGGATTAGTGACTTCATCGTTGGTAGGTTCCAACTCTGGCTGCGGTGGTAGGACGTCACAGCAATGTTGATGAGGTGAGCCCAGTGACAAGCAATGCGACTCTGCTTTTAGTGGGTCCAGCGTAGGCGCTAATTAGGCAGTGATGAAGGAACATTGATCTGGCAGCAAAAGGTGTGGTCTGAAGAATGGCAACTTCACCACTGGTTGGTTTTAGCATCGATGATGGCAAGATGGTGGAGAAGGGATGGTGGCATTGTTGATGAGCTGGATCAGGACTGATGGACACTCTTTAAGCTATTTCTTCCTTTTTCTCTTATTCTTAAAACTATTCAAAATGAATCGTTCACTGTCATTGATTGGTTTCTCACTGTAAAATACATATGACAAAAAGATCATTCATTCGTTCACATTAAATTATGCAAAATCTTTCCCTCTCCCAAAATTTTTCACATTGTTCGCATTGATTTTGACGACCTCATTCCTCCCCACGTTTCTGATTCCACAAATTCTTTGGATCTGGAACATTGACATGACTGAATTGCAGACTCTTGATCTCAATTTTGATCATGACTATGAATTTGATCTTGGCCTTGCACTGTCCTTAGACTGTCACCATCGTCATTATGTTCCTCACTAGTTCTGTCCCAAACAATCATTTCAGTACAATTGTTCTGCAATGGAATAAGGTTTTTGAGGTGACTTCGTGCAACATCTTCAGCATTACGGAAAATATTCAATCCCTAACAGATCTATTGCCTGTTGAATGAGTGTACAATTCCTGTTAACATCTCTTATTGATATCCATTGCCCTTGGTTCAAATGTATCAACCATCTTGCATTGTGTTATCTATTTAAAACAGCCTTATGGTTTCTTAGACTCAGCAGTGGATTAGCATCTTTGGTAAGACAGCGAGTTAAGTCTTCAGTTTTCTACCTATCAGTAATTTTGATGACACTAAATCACACCAAAGTGGATGAGATGGGCAGTTTAATAAGGCTGTATAAGAGTCAGCGTGTTAATTCAAAAGGGATTAACCATTAGGACCCCATGCATAGCTTTCCATGTGACTGTTAGTATCTCAGCGAACTAGTAAATAAGGGAGGGATAAAAATTTCAGCCTCATTCTCTTTACCTTCTATTTCACCTGTTTTCAAAAATAATGTCAGATAAATTAATTTGCAGTGTATTTCTCTTTTGTATCAAATTTATTCTCTTCCCATCTAATTCCATGGGACCTGCGATTTAGTCATAATATAGTTAGAAAACAATCTGCATTTTTCTCCTGCAAGAAACTAGTTTATGTTCACTTCCATTGGCTGTTCCTCAGTGCAGCTAATATTTATGAACCATCCAGGTAATTCCTCAAGATAAAATCAATTCTCTCTATTGGGATGTGATATACTGCTCCAACTAGAAGCTCTCCACTTACTCAGTTATTTTTTTATTACAACTCTATGCAATGGGACCAGTTGATGAATTGTGCTTATATCTCCATGCTGTTCCTTCATTAGACCTTCTGAAAGGCGAGTTATCCCATCACTCAGCATCAATGCCTGAATTGCTCCAATGTCACTCAATTTCCACGCTCGTTTGCCTCATTGATGAGAAGAGTCTGGGAATACCTCTCCTCTTTGAACAAAGTCTTCAAATCTTTCTTTATAAATTTATTTTCTTTTGGAGGTGTAAGAAAACACTTCTCCCTTGGAGATAATACAACCAGAACTTTTGATAGCATGACTCTCCTTAACAATAATTGAGGAAGAATTCTCTTGACTATCCTAAGTGAACCCCTAGTTGGTTCTGAGGGAACAAGCCTCACCTGTACTCCTGCTAGATTTCTAAGACCCAACTCCTTTCTTGGTACAACCGTTACTGTGGATTTCTTAAGCACTCCTACTGCTGCAATTGATCTTCCATTTAATTTCCAGCCATTGGCCTTATACTGTATGTCCAATCTTTATGCAATCAAAGCTTTTAACTTTCTGTTAGTCAGTTTTAAGTTCTAGGTGAAGGTGAGTACTGCAGATGCTGGAGATTAGAGTCAAGGGTGTGGTGCTGGAAAAGCACAACAGGTCAGGTAGCATCCGAGGATCAGGAAAATCAACATTTCAGGCAAAAGCCCTTCATGGTGAGGGATACTGCATCCTCAGATACTGCGTGACCTGCTGTGCTTTTCCAGCACCACATGCTTCAGTCTTAAGTTCTAGCCTTTCTCTTTTATAATCCTAGCATCTTTGTATTGGTTCCCAAACAGTAATGTATTTTCAGTCTCCAAAGTTTCTATTTCTCTAATTTCCTGGTTAATTCCCAAATGGCTATAACCCTGTGTGTAACTGTCTATGTGATATATCATAAAATCCACCAGAACATTCATTTCTTGGATCTTTGATTACTTGATAATCATCTAAGTATGTCTTTATGGTTACCAGAATACGATTTCAGATTTCTCCCATGATCATAACTTATTTAAAATTCTCAAAAGTTTTCTCTAAATTCAATGGTCAAATGAACTGATTCCAGAGCATTGCTTTTCTGTTGCAAAGAGTATAAAATATCTGATCAGCTTTCTTGCTTAAAATCATGAATTTTAATTGTTTTGAGGCAAGGGACTTTTCTTCACAACTGTCAATGGACTCAAAACATTAACTCTGCTTTCTCTTCACAGATGCTGCCAGACTTGGTGAGTTTCTCCAGCAATTTCTGTTGCTGCTTCAGATCTTCAGCATCTGCAGTTCTCTCTTTTACTTTAGTGTTATACTTTGAGAATGACTTTAAATTTAGGAGAAATGCAGAAGGTCATGTGATGTACTCTAGAGTTTGCCTGACTTCAGAGTCTGGACGGCTTGGTTGCTAGAGTTCAAAGAAAAATGCAAACTGTCCTACTAAGTGAAAGATAAAATATTGGGAACAAGACACATGAGTTGACCTGGAGTGTCCATAAGTCCCAGGGCAATTTCTCTGGTCGTTGTGGAGAGGTGTTTTTTCTTAATGGAGGTCTGTGACCAATGGTGTTCTGAAAGGATCAGTGGTGGTATCTTTGGTGCTTGAAACAGATCAATGATCTGTGTGAAAATGGCAGAAGGCCTGATTAGTAGGTTTAGAGATAACATGAAAATGATGGAATTGTGGATTGTGAAGAAGATTATCAAAGGATAAAACATGATATAAATCAGTTGGAGTATATATGGCCAGACAAGAGTGACATTATTTATTTTAGGAGGTCAAATGCAACAGGAAAATCTACAGTAAATGCCAAGAGCATTGGTATACAGAGGGATCTTCGGGTGAACGCACATAAGTTCCCTGAAAATAGATAAGGTTGTAAAGAAGGCATGCGGCATGTTGGCCTTCATCAGTCAGGGGCATTGAACATGAAAGTTAGCAAGTTGTGCTGGAGCTGTAAAAGACTTTAGTTCGGCAACATTTGAAGTATTGTATACAGTTCTGATCTTCACAGTAAGGGAAAGATGTGAAAGCTTTGGTGAAGGTGCAAAGGAGTTTTACCAGGATGTTGCCTGGTTTGGAATATATTAGCTAAAAGGAGAGGTAGGACAAACTTGGATTGTTCTCACTTGAGTATTGGAGGCTGAGGGCAGTACGTAAAATTATTACGGGCACGGATACTCAGATTCTTTTTTCCCGTTTGGAAATGTCAAATACTTGGGGAATAGGTTTAAGATGAGAGGGGGAAAGTTTAAAGGAGATGTGCAAGGAAAGTCTTTTATAGAGAAGGAGGGAGATGCCTGCAATGTACTGCCAGGAGAGGTGGTAGAAGCAGGCACATAGCAAAGTTTAAGAGGCGTTTAAACAGACATATGAACAGACAGGTAATAGAGGGATATGGAGCACATGCAGGTAGATGGGATTAATTTAGAAATGCTGTCATGGGCGGCACAGCTATGATGGGCCAAAGGACTTGATTTATGCTGTTCTAGCTTCTATGCCTACACTATTTTTATTTTTTGTCTTTTCTCCTTCCTTCTCCATGAGCAGTATGGTGGCTCAGTGGTTAGCACCACTGCCTTACAGCACCAGACACCTGGGTTCAATTCCCACCTTGGGCAACTGTGTGGAGTTTGCACGTTCTCCCTGGGTTTGCTCTGGTTTCCTTCTACAGTCCAAAGATGTGCAGGTTAGCTGAATTGGCCATGATAAATTGCCTGTAGTTTTGGGAAATGGGTCTGGGTAGGTAGCAGACTCTCCTATTTTTACTGCCTGCGATCAGGTAAATTGGAAGGATTTATAAGCTGATCATCAACTGCTTGGCCATATCATGAAGGCAACTTCGTGGGAGTGATACACAAAGCTTCAGGTTATCTTTGCTGCAACTGCACCATACAACATTTCAGACAATAATCTTGCAAGCAAAATAAGTTTAAAAGATATTAACATCGATAAATATACTATTTCAGTTGTGAAACCATTTCATGTCCAAGAAGCAGAACAAGTTGATGTTGATGGATGATGCTAATTTGGTTGGTGATAGAATGCTGCAAAGACCACATCTCAGAGGCTGGTTGAATGTTTTGTCTTTAACATTGCCATTGGCTAATTAAGCATTTGTCTAGACCTTGAGCATATTGGCGAGGATCCTGCCCAAATGTGTTCCATTTCTCAGTCGAAAGAAGCAGATGAAACACTTTGCTGACAAGTCGAGGAGAAAATTGCTTAACACCCTTGGGCACATTTAATTGCTATCATGTGTTCTAAATACTTATGACAGGTGCCAGGCAGGGAAATGTGAAAATGTGAAAATCCTGAAAATGTGCTTTCAGCCAGTGACCCCACCCATTGTCCAATTACATTAAACTAAATTAAAATAATTTTAAATGTGTTTCCCCTCTGTTCCTGAGAAAGCTGGGTAGACATATGTAACCTTTCATTGTAGTTCTTCCAAACAAAACAGATGGGTCTTTTCTCATATTAATGTGAGCAATTTGATAAACATAATGTGATAAACTGTCCAAAAATGAAAAAAAAACAATCACAAGAATCGAATTATAGAGTTTTTACAGCATTGGCCATCATATCAGCACAAATCATGAAACCTGTCTATACTAATCCTATTTCCCAGAGCTTGGCCCATAGTCTTGTATTCTTTTGTGTTCCAAGTGCTCATCTAAATGTTTCTTAAATAAAAATAGTTCACTAAAATTCTACTATATCATGTTAAATTTTGATAAATTTTCTGAACAAATTTAATTCTGTCACAGAAAACTAAAACTCAGAGGAGTTATGGAAGAATTCTCAACTATTATCAAGCCTCAACTATTATCAGGCTTCAGAAGGAATCATTTTGGCTGCTGTTCCCAGGATTTCCCTCTCGTGTGATTAGATCAACTCCAGAATCCTCATCCTCGCCACTTACTATTCCCAGGAGTCGTTGAGTGATGACCTCCTGCCAGCTTAAACTTTACTCTTGTTTGCCGACCTCCACATATATTCTGCAATGTTTAATTTGGAGTTTGACCAGGAGAATGTAAATGAGGCATTTATGATAACACTGTCTAGATTTCTTGTCACTTCTGGATGGATTTGGCATACGTTCCAGTGCTTTCAGAGTAAATCGACTTTCAAATATATTCTGTAAACATTCACCTCAACCTCACCATCAGCACGCAAGATGTTTTGAAGCTGCTCATCTGATGTCCAGCTGTGGATGAGATGCAATTTCACCCATGGAAACATAAGGGGAATTAAATGCATCATCTTTAGAATTTGCCCCAAACTTGCCACTATTTTCCTCTCTGTCTCAGGCTGTAGCAGTCCATTTGCAACTTTGTATTCAATATCTGATTCTGAGTTGATCTCCCGACTCGGTGTACTCGCCATCACATTAATATTGCTACTTTCGCGCTGTCTGTCACAGAAACTCTCAGGCATGCAGCTGTCATTTCCAAATGTCAGTATATTAATTACCTTGTCACCGAGCTCCCATCCTCCTTCCTTTGTAAACTTCAGATCCTCCTAAACCCTCTGTCTTTATTGTAAGTACAAAGCTTATTCTTGAGTAGAAGGGATAGGGCTCCAGTTTGTCAGCTCTCCATCCTATTTCTTAACTATTGCTTCATGTGGGGGCTGTTCGGGAGCTGCTGGTCCTGGGGCTGTGGTGCATCTAAGTACAGAAGTAATACGTGTTATTCCTTAGCTTGCTGAATGATGTCAGTTTCTGGTTGCACCAAAAATACTCCTTTATATGTTTAACCCCTTAATATACTCAGGCATCCTTAGTTATGTCACCTCAGCCTTGGACTCAGACATTTCTTTTTGAAACCTCTCCACCTCCACTTGTGTTCTGTAAAATGCTCCTCTGTAAATTCCCTTTGTTGGCTGATTCTTTCTTTGAGCACAGCAGCAGGTTTAGCCCAAAATCCAATCCAAAAGGTTATTTCAAAACAAATCTCAGCTCTGCTTGTCTTCCAAGCAATTATGCATTTACAGTCAATGAACGATCAATGTATCTAGCTCACATGTATCGGAATCAAGTGTCAATGAAGTCCAGTCTGGCTTGTTATGCTGAGTGCCGCACTGCTCTGGCATGCTGAAAGTGGTGTTCCTCCTCAGAAATTGCTACCATTATCTCAGCTCTTCAGAGTCCATCACATCCGCTCTCTGCCTGCTCCTGTTGTGCACAACAGAGCATCCTAGGTGCGCCTGATGTCCATTGCCAACCTCAGTGAATGCAGAATACAAATGGTCATTGCCCATGGAGCGTAACCTGCGATTCTGTGGACTGCTGTCCAAGATGGGGGCCTAAAGGAGCAAGTGGTGAGTTGGAGTCGCTAAGGACACACTCTGACTTTCTTGTCAGGAATTATTTTCTATTTGGTTCACAGAAGAACGGGAAACTGCTTATCAAAGAGGTGAGATTAGGTTCTGATGACAAGTATATGCCAATTGGCCTTTTATCACACAGTACTGAGATTCTCATTTCACTGCTCAACACTTGGTTGTAGACGCAGACTTTTTTTCTCAACCCTTGAGGATCTCAGTTGTTACCATGCACGATCTTTTCCCAGCTGACTCATTAAATTCCACATCATTCAGGGGCTAGGAACATTTAGTCCTACCACTCTGAGCAATTTACACGACTACAAACCAGAGCATTTCACAGTTTGGAATCTCCCATCCCACAAAGCAGCAATGAAGGCAATAGGAGGGGACGATAATTGTGTGGATTCTGGTCAGGGAGGCCCCTTAAGATTAATTATTTTATCGTCCGCAATCACTTGTAAATTACTATGATTGCCCACCTTGAAATTTCTGTGTCACTGGTCATGGGTTCTGTGGGTTCTATGGCTGATAAGCCCAATCCTAGAGCCACATCTCCAATCACACGTTTGGCAGGTGTTTTCAGGAGGTGGAATTGGTCCTTGGCCTTGAGCTCATTGGGATTCCTTTATCTGGTTCCTTTTCCGTATTCCCTAATGCTGACCGGTGTTCGTAAAGAATCATACAGGAGTTTCTTCCAAATTGGCTTCTTCTGAACAAGGATCTCTCATGTGTTGACATCCATGTTGCATTTCTTGAGGGAAGCCTTCAGGGTGTATTTGAAACAGCGCCTTTGTCCTCCTCTTGTTTGAATGATCTGCTTTGATAATGAGAACTCAAGGATCTTAAGTACATGGCTGGCCCAGCGGAGTTGGTTTCTGATGGTCATGGTATCAATAATGGTGCTATTGTCTGCTTCAAGGATGCTGATGTTAGTCCATATGTCCTCCCAGCTGATGCAGAGAATCCATCTCAAACAACTTGCATGGTACTTCTCAAGGGTTTTGGGGTGGCATCTATAAGTAATCCAAGTTTCAGAACTGTATAGAAGAGTGAGAAGGATGACTGCATTATACACAAGCATCTTAGTATCAGCATGGATGTCATAGTCATCAAAGACTTTCGTCCTTAGGTTTCCGAAGGCAGTGTTCACTGATTGATTGTGATGTTGAATCTCCACATCAATATCAGCCTTGGATAAGAGCTAGTTTCCCAGGTAAGGGAAATGTTCCACATTTAGGATGATCTTTCCATTGATCTTAATGGAAGGATGGACTAGAACTTGACCAGATGTGTTGGTAAAGGTAAACGTTGAGGCTGAGACCCATTCTTCGGTATGCTACTGCGAAGGCAGTAAGCGAGATGTAAAGATTTTCATTAGCCACATGCTGAAGTTCTACAAATGAGGTCGATATTGTTTCTTTCTTGGACTTAAACCAATTGAGATTGTCCATCCTGTAGTCAAGGTGCACACCAGCTTGGTGGTGATTAAGATAGAAAAAATGATTTAACATCTAAGGATTCTGTCATATTACCATGGGTGAGGGCCATCATGGAGGAGACGGAGGATGATAAATTTCACTAGACAGCTGACTTTTGACAGGGTCTTCCTAAGCACTTCCTGATTAACTGAGTCAAAAGCCTTGGTCTTGTCGAGGAAGGCCATGTCAGTCATTGGTGTCTTTCCTGGCATTTCTCTTGGAGTTAATAAGCAGTGAAAATCATGTTCATCGTTACACAGTTTGGTTGGAAGCCTCACAAGCTTTCAGAAAGGATGTTGTGGTTCTGTTCGCCAAGCTGGGAATTTGTGTTGCAGGCGTTTCGTCCCCTGTCTAGGTGACATCCTGAGGACATGGGAGCCTCCTGTGAAGCACTTCTGTGATCTTTCCTCCGGCATTTGTAGTGGTTTGAATCTGCCACTTCCAGTTGTCAGTTCCAACTGTCCGCTGCAGTGGTCGGTATATTGGGTCCACGTCGATGTGCTTATTGATTGAATCTGTGGATGAGTGCCATGCCTCTAGGAATTCTCTGGCTGTTCTCTGTTTGGTAAAAACAATGACTGCAGATGCTGGAAACCAGATTCAGGATTAGTTGGTGCTGGAAGAGCACAGCAGTTCAGGCAGCATCCAAGTAGCTTCGAAATCGACATTTTGGGCAAAAGCCCTTCATCAGGAATAAAGGCAGTGAGCCTGAAGCGTGGAGAGATAAGCTAGAGGAGGGTGGGGGTGGGGAGAAAGTAGCATAGAGTACAATGGGTGAGTGGGGGAGGGGATGAAGGTGATAGATCAGGAAGGAGAGAATGGAGTGGATAGGTGGAAAAGGAGATAGGCAGGTAGAACAAGTCCAGACAAGTCATGGGGACAGTGCTGAGCTGGAAGTTTAGAACTAGGGTGAGGTGGGGGAAGGGGAAATGAGGAAGCTGTTGAAGTCCACATTGATGCCCAGGGGTTGAAGTGTTCCGAGGCGGAAGATGAGGCGTTCTTCCTCCAGGCGTCTGGTGGTGAGGGAGCGGCGGTGAAGGAGGCCCAGGACCTCCATGTCCTCGGCAGAGTGGGAGGGGGAGTTGAAATGTTGGGCCACGGGGCGGTGTGGTTGATTGGTATGGGTGTCCCGGAGATGTTCCCTAAAGTGCTCTCTCTCCCCACCCCCACCCTCCTCTAGCTTATCTCTCCACGCTTCAGGCTCACTGCCTTTGTTCCTGATGAAGGGCTTTTGCCCAAAATCTCGATTTCGAAGCTACTTGGATGCTGCCTGAACTTCTGAGCTCTTCCAGCACCAACTAATCCAGACCCTGTTCTCTGTTTGGCTTATCCTATAATAGTAGTGTTGTCCCAGTCGAACTCATGTTGCTTGTCATCTGTGTGGGTGGCTACTAAGGATAGCTGGTCGTGTCATTTCGTGGCTAGTTGGTATTCATGGAACTGACAACCGGAGGCGGCAGATTCAAGCCACTACAAATGCCAGAGGAAAGAACACAGAAGCGCTTCACAGGAGGCTCCCAAGCACTGAGGATGTCACCTAGACAGGGGACAAAACGTCTCCCGAGCTACAAATCTTCTCACAAACTTTCAGGAAGGATTTCTGATATGAGACTGGGAGAAGGCACTTAGTGAGTATTCAGGCTATGATCTTCTTGGCGATGGAGAATAGGGAAATTCTACAGTCCAGTATGCTTCCTTTCTTAAAGACAGTGATGGCTGAAGCATCCCTGAGATTTCTTCTTTGTCTCAGATATTCAGGAATACTGAGGGAGATGATGGCTAAGCTCTGCTGCTACAAGTTTGAAAATCTCTGCTGGAATCCCATCCACTCCTGCGGCTTTTCCATTCTTCATCTGTTTCATGGTTGTTTCAACTTCTGAAATATTAGTTGGGAACCCAAGATCATCATTGATGAAAAACTGGGGGAATATCCTCAAACATGTCCTCGTCGACGATTGTATTATATTGAAGTGTTATCTCCATTGAAGACAGATGTTTTCACCATGTCTCAAAAGGGTTCCATCCATATTCTGCAAAGGCTGCCGGCCAAGGGTGCTGGGTCAGTACTTTGCACTGGTAGCATTGAAGAAATTCTGGGTGCTACATTTGTGAACAAGGAGTTGCAGATCCTGAACTTTTTCAGTCCACCACTGGTTCTTACTTTCCCATGTTATTCTTTGTAACTCTCATTTTTGCTGTTTGATGGGTTCTCCTCTATGCCTCACTGGTGATGTTGTTTTGCCAGGAAAAAAAAGGTTTCCTCTTCTTGTTAATGAGATTTTGGATGATGCAGTCAATCTCATAAAGCCAGTTTTAACGTTTCTTGGTATTGTAGCTGATGGCTTATTTACAGCACGAGGTGATGCTGTCTTCAGCTCTTTCCAGATTTCTTTCACATCATTGAAATGAACTCTTTAGAGACATTGTTGGAAGGTTGTTAGTCTGTTTGACTCTTGAAGCCAATCAACATTGAGCAAAATTCTGTTTCTTTGTCTTCAGTTGCTTCTGGTGACATTTGATGGACATTGAGGAGCAGATGGGTCACTGGTCTGTTCAGCAGTCAGCTGCACTGGTCGTTGCCTTGGTAAGAAGGACATCTTTTTGGACTCGGGATTAAGCAATGATATAGTCAATCAATTGATTGATTAATTAAGATTGTTGTGGTTCTGTTCGTCGAGCTGGGAGTTTGTGTTGCAGATGTTTCATCCCCTGTCTAGGTGACATCCTCAGTGCTTGGGAGCCTCCTGTGAAGCGCTTCTGTGTTGTTTCCTCCGGCATTTATAGTGGCCTGTCTCTGCCGCTTCCGGTTGTCAGTTCCAGCTGTCCGCTGCAGTGGCCGGTATATTGGGTCCAGGTCAATGTGTTTGTTGATAGAATCTGTGGATGAGTGCCATGCCTTTAGGAATTCCCTGGCTGTTCTCTGTTTGGCTTGTCCTATAATAGTAGTGCTGGCCCAGTCGAATTCATGTCGCTTGTCATCTACTTGTGTGGCTACTAAGGATAGCTGGTCGTGTCGTTTTGCGGCTAGTTGGTGTTCATGGATACAGATCATTAGCTGTCTTCCTGTTTGTCCTATGTAGTGTTTTGTGCAGTCCTTGCATGGGATTTTGTACACTACATTGGTTTTGCTCATGTTGGGTATCGGGTCCTTCGTTCTGGTGAGTTGTTGTCTGAGAGTGGCTGTTGGTTTGTGTGCTGTTATGGGAGTCCTAGTGGTCATAGTTGTCTGGCTGTCAGTTCAGAAATGTTCTTGATATATGGTAACATGGCTAGTCCTTTGGGTTTTGGCATGTCTGTTGTTTTTCCCTTAGGCATCTGTTGATGAAATTGCGGGAGTATCCGTTTTTGGCAAATACCTTATAGAGGTGTTCTTCTTCCTCTTTTTGCAGTTCTGGTGTGCTGCAGTGTGTTGTGGCCCTTTTGAACAGTGTCTTGATGCAACTTCTTTTGTGTGTGTTGGGGTGGTTGCTTTCGTAGTTCAGGACTTGGTCTGTGTGTGTGGCTTTCCTGTATACCTTTGTGGTGAATTTTCCGTTCGGTGTTCCCTGTACCATCACGTCTAGGAATCAGAGTTGGTTGTCCTTTTCTTCCTCTCTAGTGAATTGGATTCCTGTGAGTGTGGCATTGATGATCCGGTGTGTGTTCTCTATTTCTGTGTTTTAATGATTACAAAGGTGTCATCCACATATCTGACCCAGAGTTTGGGTTGAATTTGCGGTAAGACTGTTTGTTCTAGTCTTTGCATTACAGCTTCTGCTATGAGTCCAGAGATGGGTGAGCCCATGAGTGTGCCATTGATTTGTTCATATGTGAAGTGTGTTGTGAGGCAGAGGTCCAGTAGTTTGAGTGCAACACAAATTCCCAGCTCGGCGAACAGAACCACAACAATGAGCACCTGCGCTACAAATCTTCTTACAAACTTTGAATTAATTAAGATTAATTGAGATCCTAAAGCGGTCAAGTAAAGACCATTGAAGCACCTCTTCCCACTGCACGTATGAGGAACTGTATTCTGGCAACATTCCCAATCAATACAATGGAGAGATGAGTTGAGATGATTGGAGGGGTGAGTCAGGAGTGTGTTGCTGGAAAAGTACAGCAGGTCAGGCAGCATCCCAGAAGCAGGAGAATCGATGTTTTGGGCCAGAGCCTACGTAATAATGAAAAACAGCAGATAATTTTGGAAAAATTGTGCCGTAGTTTAGTGTCATTCAATCTGACGACAGGGAGAAAGTGAGGACTGCAGATACTGGAGATCAGAGTCGAGAGTGTGGTGCTGGAAAAGCACAGCAGGTCAGGCAGTGTCTGAGGAGCAGGAGAATTGACGTTTCGACTCTGATCTCCAGACCTCACTTTCTCCCTTAATTGAAGTGATGCATAGTAGAGAGCAGTGTTGCCTCCAAAGACTATTCCCTGCTCATATAACCAACCCAGCTGACTCCAGTCTCTGCCCAACTCACATCCTGCGAATTTCCATGCTTGTTCCTCCTGGATTTCAGAATTACAGTGCCAAAAGCAGCCACTAGCTCTGAGGTGACATTATGGCTCACAGTTGCTGCCAGCCCTTGATTGGCTGCAATTTCAAGTAGGCTGAATCATTGTTGTTCTGGGAATGATCCCAAAAGAAACCCCACTGAATAACCACTTCAGTGCTTTAAGATCTAATAAGCTTACCCCAATCATGATGGTAAAGAACCATAGGTTCTGGCTGTTTCTATGCTCAACACCATTAGATTCTGTCCGAAGGTAATTTACATGTCATTGTCAAATATTTCTGAATTTTATTTGAACTGTAATACAAAGTCTTGTTCGAAGTCTTAGTTCATTTGCAGGTTTTGTTAGCCATTCTGATAGGCCAACCCAGGAAATGTGCACAGCAGGCAATGAATTACAATACTGTCCTCAGATTGAGGTGCTGGAAAAGCACAATAGGTCAGGCAGCATCTGAGGAGCAAGACAATTGACGATTCGGGTATAAGCCGGACTCATGCCTGAAACATCAATTCTCCTACTCCTCAGACATTGCCTGATCTCGCTGTGCTTTTCCAGCACCACACTCTCGACTCTGATCTCCAGTATCTGCAGTCCTCACTTTCTCCCTGTCGTCAGATTGAACGGCATTAAACTAGGGCACCATTTTTCCAAAATTATCTGCTGCTTTTCAGTATTACGTAGACTTGTAGACATGGATCCTCAGAAAGTCCATTCAAAATGTAAGGCATAAACTAAATGAACAAGTATGTCTCTCTCCTAATCAGTGACAGTAGGCTTAAAGAAGTGAAAGCCATTAGCTGTTATTGAGCGCTCTCCTGTATGATGACAAAATAATAATGAAACAAGACAAAAATTTATTTAGGTCTCCCTTTATTTTGGGCCTCACTCTATTTGTATTATTCTCATGATGGATAGATCTCCAGTGACTCAGCCAGGCAATACATCTGGTAAGACTTAAAGATTCAGAGTGCTTTCTCTTCTTTTAATCATTGCTTTTCCATTTCCTTTTATGAACATTTCCCTATTATTTCATTCATTAATTCTCTACTTATACCTGTTAATTTATATTCATCTCCACTTAAATTGTTGCTGTTTGGCAAATTTACTGTATTCTTTCCTCATCTCTGTTATCAGTTTTACAAGTGTTCGGTCATTTCCTTCGAAGCTCCATTTTTAGAATTATCCTCTCGTATTTTTCTTTTCTGTTTCCATGGATCGTTCTGCCCTTTTATGCCCTCTTACCCCATCCAATCACACTTCAAAGTTTTCTCAATGGTGTCTCCAATGGAGAACTCAATGCCTTAATGAGGAACAGGTATCACAAAAGAAAGATGACCAGGCATTTCAAGTCAACACAGTGTGCTACGAAGAGAAATGAGATGACAACATTTTAGGAAAGAGGGAGTTCAGTGCCGTCAAGAAAGGAATTTAGACACTGACGATCAAAACAAACAATCCTGTGGAAAAATGAGGTGCAACAAAATTCATTGATCAAAATTTGGTTTCTGATCTGACCTTGATAATAAACACCATCTGTCCTACTCTCATTATGCGCTTTCATGTTTCTTGCTATGATAGCAAAGGAAATCTCAGTTCCCTAGATCTTCAACAAGCTTTAATATTATCACAAATATATAGTGAATTTCCTGTGGTATTGTTTGTGTTCCTTCAGACGTTAGACGTACACTCGATATGTGATTTTTTTCTGAAGTGATTATTTACCAATGATGAAATCATATTAAATGGATTAAATTAACCTATATACATAAAGAATAATACACAACAGAGATGGACTATTTTATGTGATATGGTACATAGAAAACAAAATATTCTTGAACACAAACTGTAATCAAATTAAGACAATGTTTAATCATTTTATTTTTTTTGTGTTTACATTAAAGAAAGAAGCATATATAGTGAATTTTGCAAGACTGCATATCAATAATATGGCTTTGCATTAGACCAATAGAAAATTGTTGGCAATGCACCAGCAAGTTGCATTCATTTCAAGTCCTGTAATGATCAAATATTCTGTAGTTGTGTGCCAGGCACTGCCTAAAGCATGAAGTCACACAACTATGATCTATGGTGTGATATATATTAATATCATTGGATTTTCAACTAGCGATATATGAATTTAGGTTAGTATGTAAGAAGGAGTTTAATGATTAACTTGTCAGTATTTTTGGAGTCATGGTATTTTTTATTTGAAAAACAACATGGTGGAAGAGATAGTTCTTGGAGTGCCAATACAAATATATTTTTGGGAGAGCTTTAGAAGTTGACATGGTAAACATTGAAGAACATTAAAATAAACTAAAGAACTGGAAATATTAGAAAACTGAAACAAAAACGAAAATTGTTGGAGAAACTCATTAAGTCTGGCAGCATCAATGGAGAGAAAGCAGAGTTAATGTTTCAAGTTCAATGCCCCTTCTTCAGATTATCTAACTAAAACTAACTACTGAAGTGATAGAGCAGGGAGGTTTTTTTTTCTGCTGTTTTGAATACTATCAAGGGATACAGTTGAGGTAGATGGAATATTGATGTTTTACTGTGTTCAAAAATCATTCAAATTGTGAGATATGTTGATTTGTTCCATATTATCTTCCTTTACTTTGTATAATGAACTTCTTTTTATCATTAAAATGAGATGCGCAGCATTATATGCTAGGTGATTGTGTTTCAGTGAAACAGCACCTCATTGAATAAAATCAATCCATGGTCCATTAAGCCAGATTTTAATCTGGGATCTGATTTATCCAGTAATAATATCAACTGTGATCAGAACACAAGTATCCTCAAGTTTCAGATTTGTAAAATTAATTGTGGTAGACAAAATACATACTTTTTTTATTACGCTGAATGCTTATTCTTTGACAGAGCCATCTGAAGGTTTCTCCAGTGAGTTGGACAGCTGGTTTGCTATGCAGAGTGAGGCTGACAGTGTGTCTTCAAGTCCTGCACTGTCTGAGACTATCATGAACATCTTAACATCTCAACGTCTCCACTCACCTGAGGCACAGTGATCCTCAGGTTAACTCAACCCGTGTCATACCTCTCTCATGAAAGAGCAGCCCTATTCTCTGGTATGGTAACCTTACTTTTCCCATGTTGAGTCTCAATCTCTGATCAGCCTCAGCAGTATCCACAGTACTTGAACTGCATTTTTTGCAGTGATGGCAACCCCAAAGACTACAGTTAAGTTGATGCATTAGACATTTTCAATTACTAGAAACTGAAATCTATATGTTCCCTTATTCATTTACATGATGTGGAGGTGCTGGTGTTGGACTGGGGTGGACAAATACTCTCTCTCTCTCTCTCTCTATCTCCCCCTCACATGCTCACACACACACACACACACACACACACACACACACACACACACACACACACAAAGTCTATGGGGTGAATTTGCATTTGCAGAATTGTATTTGCAGGTACTTTTTTTTCAAAAAGCACACAATCTGCAGGGAGTCAATGCAGGTAGCCAATCCATGTAGCATTTTATAAATTCCTACTTTGGAAGTAGAACCAGTCTGACTCAAGATTTGGATATAGACAGAATCTAACCTTACACCTTAATGCATTGTCTGAGCTGATATGTCACTTTCTTTTAATATAAAACCTTAAGTTATCTTGAGAATGTGATTTGAAAGAAGTTCTGGGATTTACTTAATAATGAACTGAAACCAGAAACCCATTTCAAAAGATGAAAGACTTAATAGCAATCTAGCTTTGTTCAATACATAGTATTAGTTGCATGATACTGTGATCTTTTGCCATAAATTCTATGTCTTATGATCCTGCTCCACAGCTACCTGATGAAGGAGCAGTGCTCTGAAAGCTAATACTTCCAAATGAATCTATTGGACTATAACCAGGTGTTGTGTGTTTTTTAACTTTGTTCAAATTCATGCTGCAACTTCTGCCAAGCCAATCTGATTCAAGCTTTATTATCTCCTGTAATGCACAGCTATATTTTGGATGTAGGTTTGCTTGCTGAGCTGGAAAGTTCATTTCCAGACATTTTGTTACCCTACTAGGTAACATCTTCAGTGGGCCTCAAGTGAAGCAATGCTGAAAATTCCTGCTTTTTATTTATATGTTTGGGTTTCTTTGGGTTGGTGATGTCATTTCCTGTGGTGGTGTTATTTCCTGTGGTGAAGTCACTTCCTGTTCCTTTTCTCAGGGGGTGGTTGATGGGGTCTAACTCAATGTGTTTGTTGATAGAGTTCCAACCCAAAGAAACCCAAACATACAAATAGAAAGTAGGAATTTTCAGTATTGCTTCGCCTGAGGCCCACTGAAAATGTTACCTGGTAGGATAAGGAAATGTCTAGAAATGAACCTTCCAGCTCAGCGGGCAAACCTTCTTCCAAAACCTCAACCTGAGCTACAAATCTTCTCAAAACTTGCTGACACAGCTAGATTGTTTGGTCATTTATGAAACAAAATTTATTTAGGTGTTCGATCAATTATGTCAAAGCATTCTAATTTAGAATAAAGTGACTTTAAATGTACAGACTAATTTCTTGCTTCTAGAAACATGGACAGTCCATAGCCAAGGTTTTAAACAGTGGAAACACATCCAATTTTGGAACACGACCATTCAAATTTTTTTCCAGGTTTATAAGGTGCTACGCAGTTAACACATGCACGAGTCCAATTCTTTATGCATAATTTAATTCACTAGTTTGTCCCTGTATGCTATCTGTAAACAAAGCTTCACAGTTAAATTGAGGAGATGAAGGTGTAATGTTCTTATTGTAAAATAATAAATTTTGGGCATGAAACACTGGCCAGATGATGCTGGAAAGATTGATAACTCTTTGGGTGCCAGTCTTTGCAATTCTCACAGCTTAGCTTTGATCACATTGCCACTATAATTATTTGCAAAGTTCAACTGTTTTGTTAACAACTCACAAAAGCATGACTCATCCATAGTAAGAAATCATTTAGTAAAACATGAAAATGACAATGGATTCCAAAAATCCTTCAAATGCCATTTACTGCATAAAATCAACACCAAAGCAAATGTATATTTGCATTTGAAGTCTTTCAGAGGAATAGTTGGATTAAAATGTGAGGCCTAGTAAATGAATGAATATGAACACAGTAATACCATTTTATTTGTAGTTCAGTTGCTTAATTGAAATAAATTGATTCTTGTTGGCATGAGTGGGAGATTTTATAAGACGGTTAGGTTTTAAATTATTTCTTTTAATTCAATGTAAATAAGAGGAACATGTGATTGTGATTTTCTACTTGTTCTGCCTAACCATAAGATTCTGTGACTTAAAAGACATTGGGACAGAAGCCAGATCAAGACTTTTTGAAACACAAGTGCAGGCTTTCACAGCTCAAAGTAAAGAAAAGCATGGGGGCTCTGCTTTGGGCAGACTTATATATTGTCTAACATACAGTCTTAAAGATTCTCAGACAGAGAAGGAGAGACAAGGGAGATGAGAGAAAAGAGACAGTTAGAGAGAGATAAACAGCAGCTGCTGTGACCAGCAAGGAAATAAAATGCTGCCCTGCTAGCCATTAAGCAGAAGGCTCTTGACATCTCGTTCAGTGTCAAAGAGATCAGACTGATGGAAATTTGACAACACTGGGAGTTTCACCTTGGCATGGTCAAGAGAATGACTTGTTGGAGTTGTCCTTGTTACTAGAAGTCAGTTCAAGAATTTTCAGAAGATAGAGGAATGACCTTTAACAGGTATTGGATTTGACGATTCAACATGGCAAGGAGCAGTGAGCCTGTTGGATGCTGGGAATAACTTTGAACTGGCTCCTGTAGTGACTACAATTCCAGAAGAATACAGTGCCTTGCAAAAGTATGATCAGAAGTCACATTTCACCGAATGAAGGAGCAGTTCTCCAAAAGCTTGTAATTTCAAATAAACCTGTTAGACTATATCCTGATGTCATGTGACTTTTGACCTGTGTCCATCCTACTCCAACACTTGTACCTCCACATCATGTAAAAGTATGATGATTTAGAATATTACCAAGGAATATATTTTCTGAAGTTTAGTGTATCAGTTGTTTTCTAAGTAATATTTAGCCGTCTTGATTTTAGTTTGTTTGTTACAGTGAATGTCTTAAAACATGAAATGTAGTTGAGAGATTCTTTAAGTAGATCACCGGGAATTGAAATCTTTAAAAAAAAATTCACCTCTTTAAGAATCATAATACAATGCATAGAAATGTGACAAATTAAAACATAGAAAATTGAATCACTGTGTATAATTGTATGTGAGTTGACATGAAGTCATCCAGCTGAATCCCATATTACAGTTTTTCGTATGCTCATCTTCAGACTTCTGGTCCCTATCCAAGTACTGTTTAAATACAATGAGAATTTTTGCCTCCAACACTGTATTAGGAAGCAGTTTTCAGACCCTCTAACATAAGAAGATGTGATCAACTGTCCTCCAATGTATCTGTCATTTATTTTAAATTTCTGTCCTGTAGTTATTGGCTCTTCTGTTAAGAGAAATAGGTTTTTCCTATATTAAACTGTATAAAAATCCTGAAGTCCAGTTACTAGTGGTGTACCGCAAGGGTCGGTGTTGGGTCCATTGCTGTTCGTCATTTTTATAAACGATCTGGATGAGGGCGTAGAAGGGTGGGTTAGTAAATTTGCAGACGACACTAAGGTCGGTGGAGTTGTGGATAGTGACGAAGGATGTTGTAGGTTACAGAGAGACATAGATAAGCTGCAGAGCTGGGCTGAGAGATGGCAAATGGAGTTTAATGCGGACAAGTATGAGGTGATTCACTTTGGTCAGAGTAACCAGAATGCAGAGTACTGGGCTAATGGTAATACTCTTGGTAGTGTAGATTAGCAGAGAGATCTCGGTGTCCAGGTACACAGATCCTTGGAAGTTGCCACCCAGGTTGACAGGGTTATTAAGAAGACATACAGTGTTTTAGCTTTTATTAATAGAGGGATCGAGTTCCAGAACCATGAGGTTATGCTGCAGCTGTACAAAACTCTGGTGCGGCCGCACTTGGAGTATTGTGTACAGTTCTGGTCACTGCATTATAAGAAGGATGTGGAAGCTTAGGAAAGGGTGCAGGGGAGATTTACTAGGATGTTGCCTGGTATGGAGGGAAGGTCTTACGAGGAAAGGCTGAGGGACTTGAGGCTGTTTTCGTTAGAGAAAAGAAGGTTGAGAGGTGACTTAATAGAGACATATAAGATAATCAGAAGTGTGGACAGGGAGAGCCTTTTTCCAAGTATGGTGACGGCGAGCACGAGGCAGCATAGCTTTAAATTGAGGGGTGATAGAGATAGGACGGACGTCAGAGGTAGTTTCTTTACTCAGAGAGTAGTAAGGGTATGGAATGCTTTGCCTGCAACGGTAGTAGATTCGCCAACTTTAAGTACAATTAAGTTGTCATTGGACAAGCATATGGACGTACATGGAATAGTGTAGGTTAGATGGGCTTCAGATTGGTATGACAGGTCGATGCAACATCGAGGGCCGAAGGGCCTGTACTGTGCTGTAATGTTCTATGTGCTATGTTCTATGATTATATCTAAATCATAAAATGGCGATCAGGGTTGTCCACAGGACCCAATAGCTTTGGCCTAACTCATGTTTTATATAGTTCTAGCATAACCTTCTTTTGTATTCTCTTACTGAGTTTGCCCTCACCAAATGCATGACATTATACTTTTCTAGGTTCAATTCTGTTTGTGACTCCTTGCCCACTTGGAAAATCTATTGACAGCTTCCTGAAGTCTGTATCTATCCTCCTCATAATTCAGCACAAAGCCAATTTTTGTATTATCTGTATGTTTTTTAATCTAACCCATTGACACGTAACCACAAAAACAAAGTAATCAGTATTGAGTTCTATTGAAACCCAACAATAACTTCCCAGTCTTAAACACTCTTGCCCACCATTACTCTTTGTGCCCTTCCATTGTAGCAGCTTCATATCCAGCTTGCCATCTGCCCATTTTTTACCACAAACACTTGCATTTTTTAAACCTGTCAGCCACATCATAAAGATATGTTCAGCCATCTGCATTACACATTTTACTAATAATAGTATTATATTATATGTTGTGTTTTACTGATATTTTACTTAATAACATAATGAGTTATGATCAAGAATAAACCACATGAAATGGTAATGAAAGCAAACCCATTTGCAATCTTCGAAAGCCTGTTGGATAATTACTCGTAGGAACAAATTACTGACGATGCTGGAATCTGTACTGAAAACAACAAATGCTGGAGATCACAGCAGGTCAGACAGTATCCATGGTGAGAAAGCAAGCTAACATTTTGTGTCTAGATGACTGTTCATCAGCCAGAAAACTCTTCAACTCTGATGAAGAGCTATCTAGACAAAAAACATTAGCTTATTCTCTCCATAGATTCTGGATAAATACTTGAACAGGAGAAATTGTATGGCTATGGGGAAAGACAATGGGAGCAATAATAAATTATTGACCCTTTCAAAGAGGTAACATAGGTGCAATGGATCAAAGTGCTCCTTCATTGTTGTAATATTCAATGCGACATTGTGAAACTTGACAGGGTTCAGAAAAAATTTACAAGGATGTTGCCAGGGTTGGAGGATTTGAGCTATAGGGAGAGGTTGATTAGGCTAGGGCTGTTTTCCCTGGAGCATTGGAGGCTGCGGGGTGTCCTTATAGAGGTTTATAAAATCATGAGGGCATGGATACGATAAGCTTTTTTTGCCCTGGGGTAAGGGAGTCCAGAACTAGAGGGCATAGGTTTAGGGGAAAGATATAAAAGAGACCTAAGGGACAACTTTTTCACGCAGCGGGTGGTATGTATATGGAATAATCTACCAGAGGAAGTGGTGGAGGCTGGTACAATTGCAACATTTAAAAGGCATCTAGATGAGTACATGAATAGGAAGGGATATGGGTCGGGTGCTGGCAGGTGGGACTAGATTGGGTTGGGATATCTAGTCGGCATGGAAGAGTTTGACTGAAGGGTCTGTTTCCATGCTGTACATCTCTATGACTCTATGACCCTATGATATAGAAGGCTGGAAACAGTTCAATGAAGCTGAGGAGGAATAAGGCACCCAAACACATAGGTTATGGTCAGTGACTTTTATCAGTGTAACTTTGATGCCGTGTGGTTGAATGTAAACTGGTTGCCAAGAAAAGTGCCCGTTCAGACACATAGTAATAAAAAATTAGATAGGAGGGGATGATGAGCAATGGTGAGCAGTGGTGGATATATAGCAGATCATTATCTGTTACAAAAATCTGCTGACTATAATTCACAGGAAAGGTGATGATTAAAGGAAAATAGATTGAAGAAGGAATTGTATACAGTTACACAACAATGTTGGTCGCGAAAATGTACAAAAGCTGATTATGACACTATCAATTGTGACGTATAGCAACCAATTGCTTATCAATGTAATTGCAATATAGACAAACTTTCCTCACATTTTATGTAAATATTCAACATTGCTTTATTGTAATTTTTAAATTTGCAAAAGCTTATTGATCATTTAAGAGAAACAAGCTCTCATAAGGTTTGAAAGAAATCCCTTTATCAGAGTGTAAACACATGAAATGTTCCATATTAAATTCTACCATTAAGGAATATCCTTTTGGTGGCAAATGCAAGTACCAGCTTTCTGAAGGGCAACAAGAGCTGGATAGGTTTTAAATAATCTGGATGTCATTTGTACATGCTCCAAACTTCTGAAATCTCTACCCTAATGCTAAAGAGAAAACTGCTACGTTTGCACTCTCTCACTTTGAGTAACTGTCAGCTACAGCAGTTGACAAATTTCAATTTCTTTTGCCAGCTTTCAACATCTGATGTTAACACTCTTGCCTGTCCCTTCCCCCAAACACCTCCTTTTTTTATTACTATGTGTCTGAACTGGCACTTTTCTTGGCAACCAATTCAACTGCAATTAGGGCAATTTCCTAAAATGAAAACAGCATTTATCAAATCTCTCAGTATTTAAAGTTTTGAACAGCTAAGGAAATGAGGCACAATTGTTCCACAGACACCATCAGTCTGACTGAGACTCATTCACGAGGGCCCATTTGATTAGGGCACAAGTTGTTTGTGATTTTTCTGCATCACTATCATGTGTATGTGTAGCTAGGAATAAAGTTTGGGCGTTCTAGGCTGGTTATGTTGACCTTTCCAGTGTAAATGTATTTTATATATGCCTACGTCAAAGGAGAGAAAAAGCCTCTGCATTGTAATTTCTGATACTCTGTTCCTAAACGAATTATTTTTCTTTGTCAAATGTAATTATGCTGCATTTAAAAATCTAATTTTGTTCCTACTATAAATCTTTCTCAGCAATTTATAAACCTGCTTTCGTGTTAGGTTTATGCATTTTCTTTCATGCTGTGCATTAAATGAGAAATGGCTTGGGCCAGACATGTTTTAAACAGCAGAAGAGATATCACAGAACAATAATAATGGAAGCCGGCTAACAGCTTAAATTGCACTTGCACTGGTTTTAAAACCTTTCAGAGCTCGACTGGAGTTTCATACAAAATAAATGTTATTAAATTAAGCATGGAGGACGATGTCAAAATCTCCTGGAGTTTGATTTCTATGCAGTTGAAAATGTATGAAAAATTTATTTTCTTAATTGACAAAGTTACACAAAAGAAAAGCAACCCTCAATGTTTGGTTAGAAAAATAAATACGAAAGGAAGTGTCCATACTGCTTTATATAAGAATTGAGGGCATTGTGACTGTTGATTTATCTCTGAATCTCTGCTTTTAATGCCACTTGATGGAAAAATTGAAAGGCTTTTTTTTTCTCTAATGACAATGAAATGAAATGTTAAATAAATTTGGCTACTTCTGAATGGGCAAGCATTCTAATGCAAAACTTGCTGTATAATTCAGCAACAAATATCCTGCCAGAAGGGTCATGAACCTTAATTCAGTTTGGTGGTTCACATACACCTGCATCAGGGAATAATGATTTTAAACCTTACCGCTTAAATATAAGTGCATATTCCAGACTTACCCTCTAGGGAGCGCTATCTTATCAAAGGTGCAGTATCCCATTATTAGGAACCAATGTTCCTATACTACCTCCCTCTTCCACTTGCCTGGTGTGTTCTTGGAATAAGGTCTGTCAGTAAAATATTTGATTAATGCAATTTTTTTTGATCAGCTTACACATTTGGAAATCCATATTAGTGTACCTTCTACCATAGAACCATTTCCTAACTACATTGACTGCAATCCTGTCTGATCTCACTCTTTACCTTGAACACTGGTGTCTCAGTCAATGCACAGAATGGAATGCCCTCTCCTACAATACCACTGGTTGCCAGGTACGACATGATTTTTTTTTTCTCTACCAAAAGGTGCAGAGGATCATAAAACACAAAAACACAAAGCAAGTTAAGCACTGCATTCATTGGAGATAACCGAAGGGATCCTGCTGCGAAGAGAGGGATATCTAATGGGGAACTGAATGTCCTATTTATCCAGTCTTATGAAAAGTTTCTTCAGCATGCCAGAAACACAGGGTTTAAAAGAAGTAACAAAAGCTTGCAAAGAAAATACAGATATGAAGCAGAACGTATAACAATAGATCTAGTAACATTGGAATAACATTTCTCCAAGCTTTCTCCATCCAACGTTGAGCAAGAAGGTGTCAACCATAAGCCCTGTGTCATGCCAGGCTCACTCTAAGAGAGTCAGTTGATTTTTTTAAAATGCCAAGCTACAGGTGTCCAAGAACCTAACGCCTAATAGCTCTGTTTCTAACATTAGCACAGACTGTCTCGAGGAGCTTGCTCACCACCCATTGAAATTGTGCCATTGCGTGTGGGAGGGAAATACTCTGCTGGTCACTCTAATGATATTACCACCCAAAGTATGTCACCGACATCTTCAGCTGTCAGTCTTAGGTCATGTCCTTGGTGAAACCATGGCAAACTATCATCATTTTCCACTCTAGGGAGAGCAAGGATGCAGATCCTGAGTCTACTTCAGTCGAAATGATGATCATCACCTGTACTTTTCGCAATAATCTGATCTACACAGCAGCTGACCAGCCAAGTGAGCTAATGCTCCACTTCCACACCCCATTCCCCCCAGGCCACTGAGCCAATATATCAAATAACTACCCAATACAGCGTATTTGGGGATGATTCTAGTTTCCAAACCAGATATGTCTGCTCTACAACTAAACCAGATGGACAAAGCTGGTTCTGTATTTATCTGCATTTGTATCTGTATTCAATCGCTGTATTAATGCCAAGATCCATTCCCCAACACTCTCTCCAGAAGCAGAAAAGATGTTTCACTCAAGTGGGTCCGAACAACATCATTCAGAAACTGGGCTAAAGCCCAACAATCAAATTCTGGCTATTGGTTTGGCTTGAAGTCACAAGGAATATCATCAAGCTTGTAATTCAGAAGAACTTACCCAATGATTGCTTGGATCATGCACTGAAAGCAATGATCCTCCATATCCTGCAGGCTGTGTCATTTCAAGGTAAGAACTGCAACACGCCCATTCCAAACATATGGTTTCCAACCTCTATTTGGTACAAAAGAATGTTTGTGGAGCCCAAACTGACCTCCTCACCAACCCAGACACATAAATACTTCCATTGTCAAGGAAAGGCAGTGACCATCAAACTACAACAAAGCTCTGAGATACAGTTTCTACTACTACAGAATTTCTACAGTGTGAAAACAGGCCCTTCAGCCCAACAAGTCCACACCAACCCTCCAAAGAGCAACCCACCCAGACCCATTCTCCTAAGTTATTACTCTACATTTACCCCTGACTAATGCACCCAACCTACACTTCCCTGAACACTATGGGCAATTTAGCATGGCCAATTCACCTAACCTGCACATTGTTGGATTGTGGGGAAAAGAACCAGAGCACCCAGAAGAAATGCACACAGCCACAAGGAGAACGTGTGAACTCCACACAGACAATCACCCAAGGCTGGAATTGAACCAAAGTCCCTGGTGCTGTGAGGCAGCAGTGCTAACCACTGAGCCACCTTGCCATTCCTGTACCCAGCAATTTCCAGAGGCAAAAATGAGCAAATTCCCTTAAATCCGCATTAATCTCTCTGTAAGCACATTCATGCCATGAAACCAAGATACGTCCATATATTCCTTGGGGAGCAAATTGTAATCAATATGAGCAATGACTTCATGTAAACACAGGCTCCCAAAAATTGAAAGAAAAACTCTATCCATTCAGCAGGCAGTAATTGTGCAGCAATAATAATAATAAGCTAAATCTTTTGAATGTCCCTCTTTTCTGCTGATATCTTCAGCCAATCTAGAATTGCCTGTGGGTAATTAAACCAAATCTAAAGGCAACTAAAGGAAAGCATAAAGGAGACAAAGAGAAAAAAGTGCAGAGGAAAAATGGATATTACTTCAAAGAAAAGAACATTTTGTTCTACGCTTGCTGGAACTGATTTCTGCTGGCGGATTTTTTCAATCATTAGTAAATTCTGGAGACAGTCAATGGGTTATTTCCAAATCTTAACTGTTTATTCAAAGTACTTAGGATCAACCACTCTTCGGATATAAAATAAATCGCAAGAACCATTTGTTCGCTGAAAACTCACAAAGAATAATAATCAAAAAAATCATTTAAGAGTACAAAAAAGGCACAGTGTGTTGAAAAGCAATATCTGGCTACCAGTTTCTGGGACGTTCAGGTACCTTGCGCTTCAAATTATGTTATTGAGTGAGGGTGAATAGTATGGCTTTGGTTATGCTGCTTAGATTTGCGAAAGAAGAGCCCAGATTTTACTCTGTGAAATGCAAAAGCCACTTTTATATATACAGAGGTAGAAAGTTCTGCTAATTAAGAGTCTGTTTCAATATAGTGCCCTCTACAGGGGATCTGTGGCATTTTTTGAACCAGGAAAGCAACAGCAAGTACCTGCGACCAATTTGATTGAAGACCTTGCACTGAGACACATAAATTATAAAATAGGAAAGAAAAACACATGAAATATTAATTTCCTTCTATATAAGATGTAAGTTTTTTAAAAAAGAGAATTACAAATAGGATTGGTCAAAATACATAGAAGAAAGAGACATAGGAAATTTAAAAGTTAAAATTGCCAATATTATTTTTCTTTTAAGGGAATGAGAATCCACACTCATACAAATTATGATTTTTTTCAGAGCCAGAGAGTTGTTTATAGGTAATTCTATGCTAGTACACTATTAATAGATCATATAATCCTGCATGCACAAGTTCTAATGTTTGCAGAAATTTTTAATGCAGATCTAGGAATGGGCACTTGTTTCTATTGGTAAGGACTACCACAAAGGTGTAGTGAATATCTACCAACATCTGGTTTCCCACATCTGTTATGAATGTGAGACTTTATCAAATGGCTATGTTTTGAACTGTCTTCTTTAATTCAACGTGTAATAGAGTTGTGAAAAAATGCTCGTGATATCCTTTGCATTATGTGGTATGGAGCCCACATGATCTTGTTGTCATTGTGACAGTAGTCCAGCTCAAGGTTGGTTGAGTGCCAGTATTTAACACTTGATGGCAAACAAAAAGGCAACTAGACTTGCTGTTTCCAACTTAGTAAATCAGAGACTCTGAACTGAGAGAGAGAAAACCAGGAGAACAGCAGCTGCTATGAACTTAGAGAATAGGATTTTGAAGACTTATGGAGTCTGGGGACAAGGAAAGATTGAGCCTGGTCAGGTCAAGACAAGAAAAGGATTGGGGGTCGGCATGGTGGCATAGTGGTTAGCACTGCTGCCTCACAGCACCAGGGTCCCAGGTTTGATTCCAACCTCGGGCCACTGTCTGTGTGGAGTTTCCACATCCTCCCTGTGCCTGTGTGGGTTTCCTCATCCTCCCTGTGTCTGTATGGGTTTCCTCCGGGTGCTCCAGTTTCCTCCCACAGTCCAAAGACATGCAAGTCAGGTGAATTAGCCATGCTAAATTGCCCATAGTGTTAGGCGCATTAGTCAGAGGAAAATGGGTCTGGGTGGGTTACTCTTGGAGGGTCGGTGTGGACTTGTAGGGCCGAAGGGCTTGTTTCCACATGGTAGGGAATCTAATCTAGAAAGATCCTTACTGCTGGAAGTCAGTTCATGGATTATTAAAAGATTAAGGAAAACAATTTTCAAAGACAGTAGATGTCATAGCATAACAGAATGGTGAGAACAGAAACCATTGGAAGTTTTGGCCCAGTTCATGTAAAAATTACAGTTCTGTGGATTGATTGCAAAAATTAATCAATGCAGCTTGAGGTTTTCACTTGTGTTATAATACTAAGGACAATATTTTTCCATAGATTAATTTTTAACTAAGGAATAATTAGTTTATTACAGTAAAAGATGAAAAATATGAAATCATACTGTATGAGTTGATCACTGTGAAAGCAATTTGTTTTGCAAATACGGGGAAATGAACAGATTTGCAAATGCTAAACATTGTTGATATTTTTAACCCATGAGCCTCAACATTACAACAAAGTCCAGGTTGTTTGTGTTTGAACACAGTATAGCATGAGGAACAAGTGCCATTGCAGTGTTTATAGTCAATCAATTGACTAGAAGAGATAGTGCTTCTTACTGAACAATATCTTTTTCTAATGAAATAAATGGGAATTTGACTATCATTGCAATGTCCAAGACTGCCACAACAGAGTGATGCCTCATTTTCAAAAATGCAAGACAGTATTGAAAGTTTTGACACAGTGTGGTATGTTAATTATGTGGACAATGGACATTATTCAAAATCAACTATTGTTTTAAACAACATTGCACAAATTTCACTGCTGTATAGCTTCTAAGCTACCTGCTGTGTTGTGGGAGCTCCAAGACGTTGGACCACATGCATCTCATTCATCTGTTAAGTTCTGAATTCACTTGCACCCCGAAATCCATGGAGTGCATTGCCAATGCAGAGATGTTGTAAGTATGGAAGTTGATGAGTGAGGCGCAACATAAATTTTGTTGCCCTCTCACCTGTTAATTCTCACTTTTTTTTACAATTTCAATTATCATAGACTCCCTACTGTCAGCCCCACAAGTCTACACTGACCTTCCAAAGAGTAACCCACCCAGACACATTCCCCAACCCTATTTCTCGACATGTCCCATGACTAATGCACCTAACCTACACATCCGCGAACACTATAGGCAATTTAGCATGGCCAACTCACCTAACCTACACATCTTTGGACTGTGGGAGGAAACCGGAGCACCCGGAGGAAGCCCACGCAGACATGGGGAGAATGTGCAAACATAGACAGTCGTCTGAGCCTGGAATCGAACTTAGGTCTCTGTGCCGTGCGGCAGCACTTTGAGCCATCATGATGAGGGTATCTCTATACCCTCAAAGCCACAATGTTATAAATATTGGTTGCTTTTAGATCAAAACAATGATTCCAATACATTTTGAACTAAAACTATATTTACTTACGTAACATTCTACAAGCAGAATGAATTCAGATTCAAATGACCAGACCTGTATGGTAAATATCTTCCAATCTGAGATGAGAACAAGTTTTAACAGATACAAGCAAAGAAGCAAATTGTTTTAAGTCAAACAGTTAATATTTACTCAAATCCAACCCCAAGAAGGTATTCATATGATTTGTTAATGCTGAACTTTTCATGCTCTCCAATCTAGGTGCCAATCCAATCAATGCCTTAAAATTTGAATATGAAGAACAAGTTTGAAATTGTATTTGTATGAACTGTTTGTGCTCCTTCTAGGAGAGTTAAAGGCTAAAAGTTGAATATACATGGAGTCCAAAATTACTGATGTTCACAGATCTTAGCTGATAAATGTGACAGTTCTTCATACAGTTTCGAATTATGTCAAGTGAAATGCGACAATACCACAGATATATGAGAGAAGAGCAAATCATCAGAACATCCTGTCAGCAAGAACACACAACTGAGTCATTTTTTGTGCTCCTATTCCAGTTGCTGCAAAAATAATATCATGTACAAACTGAGCCTGTGTCAATACATAACGTTGGGATTTTCCTTCTTGGAACAGTTAGGAATTAATAATCTTTCCTCTCTGCATGGCCACAGCACACATTCGCAGACTTTCAGTAGCTGTTTAAAGAGTTGGTAGTTCATTCCTACAGTCACATCCGTTTGTTTTCTCAAATGCAGCAAAAGAAATGAAAGGGTTGAGAATTTAAAATAAGCAATTGCAAATTGTAAAGAAAAAAATAAACAATCTAATTGAACAAGTCATTCTCCAGATTTAGTTACAGACACCAAAAAATATGAACTTTAGCCCATTGCCCCAGGGAATTCACAGTAAAAAAAACTAAATGGAAATAAAGAACTGTCTAAACTGTACTGAAAAAATTCTTCTGCTGATATACCTCTAAGGCACTACAGTATAAGCAATAGCTTACTGGATTCAAATCGTTTTTGTCTTTATACATACTGAATCTGAAGAGAATCAGCTGCATTCAATTATAACAGAATACCCTGAAATCTAGTCCCATTAACTATAGCTCCTACGATCGTAATGCCACGTTAATATTGTTGAACAGTAGTAAGGAACGTGAATGCTGTATTACCATGAAATGGATCAGTGGTCATGACATTATGTACACACTAAAATCAATTGCAATTATGACATGTATTAAAGGATGAGCTACATTTTCCTGTGGGCAAAAGTGGGAAGTATGACACTGGGCTGACTCAGTTGTGATGAAGAGTCACTGGACTCAAAGCCTTAACTCTGCTTTCTCCTCACAGATGCTGCCAGACCTGCCGAATTTTGCCAACAACTTCTGTTTTTGTTTTCGATCTCCAGCATCCACAGTCCCTTGTATCATTTTGTTGGGCTGAATTGTATGGTTTTATTGGTTAAGTTTCAATTCCGTCAAGTTTCACAGAGAGCAAATGTAATTCCTCTCTTCAAGAAAGGAAATAGGGAAATCCCCGGCAATTACAGACCAGTAAGTCTCACGTCTGTCGTCTGCAAGGTGTTAGAAAGGATTCTGAGGGATAGGATTTATGACCATCTGGAAGAGCATGGCTTGATTAAATGCAATCAACACGGCTTTGTGAGGGGCAGGTCATGCCTCACATACCTCATCGAGTTCTTTGAGGATGTGACTGGAAAGGTTGATGATGGTCGAGCTGTGGATGTGGTGTATATGGACTTCAGCAAGGCATTTGATAAAGTTCCCCATGGTAGGCTCATTCAGAATGTCAGGAGGAATGGGATACAGGGGAACTTAGCTATCTGGATACAGAATTGGCTGGCCAACAGAAGACAGTAGAAGGAAAAAATTCTGCCTGGAAGTCTGTGGTGTTCCACAGGGCTCTGTCCTTGGGCCTCTACTGTTTGTAATTTTTATTAATGACTCGGATGAGGGGATTGAAGGATGGGTCAGCAAGTTTGCAGACGACACAAAGGTTGGAGGTGTCGTTGACAGTATAGAGGGCTGTTGTAGGCTGCAGCGGGACATTAACAGGATGCAGAGATGGGTGAGAGGTGGCATATGGAGTTCAACCTGGATAAATGCGAAGTGATGCATTTTGGAAGGTCGAATTTGAAAGCTGAGTACAGGATTAAGGATAGGATTCTTGGCAGTGTGGAGGAACGGAGGGATCTTGGTGCGCAGGTACATAGATCCCTTAAAATGGCCACCCAAGTGGACAGGGTTGTTAAGAAAGCATATGGTGTTTTGGCTTTCATTAACAGGGGGATTGAGTTTAAGAGTTGTGAGATCTCGTTGCAGCTCTATAAAACTTTGGTTAAACCCCACTTGGAATACTGCGTCCAGTTCTGGCCCCCCCCCAATATAGAAAAGATGTGGATGCTTTGGAGAGGGTTCAGAGGAGGTTTACCAGGACTAGACTGGAGGGCTTATCTTGTGAAGAGAGGTTGATTGAGCTCGGACCTTTTTCATTGGAGAAAAGGAGGAGGAGAGGGGACCTAATTGAGGTATACAAGATAATGAGAGGCATAGATAGAGTCGATAGCCAGAGACTATTTCCCAGGGCAGAAATGACTAACACGAGTGGTCATAGTTTTAAGCTGGTTGGAGGAAAGTATAGAGGGGATGTCAGAGGCGGGTTCTTTACACAGAGAGTTGTGAGAGCAGCAGTTGTGGAAGCAAGGTCATTGGGGACATTTAACAGACTACTGGACATGCATATGGTCACAGAAATTTGAGGGTGCATACATGAGGATCAGTGGTCGGCACAACATCGTGGGCTGAAGGTCCTGTTCTGTGCTGTACTGTTCTATGTTCTATGTTCTATGTTCTATGATTTCTCTCCACCGGACATTTTCTCTCATTGATCCAAACTCACTCAATTAACTGCTCCACCCCATGGTGCACCTCACAATAAATGCTTACCCGAATCTTACTCTTGCCATAGCCAACTGTTGCTGGAAAAGCACAGCAGGTCAGGCAGCTGCTGCCATAGCTAGAAGAATGACTCACCAAACCAGATATCGCAGAATAGAATGGCACTCCTGGCACTGATGCCAATTCATAGAACACCTATCCTGGGGAAACAGGCCATTTGGCCCTACAAGTCCACACCAACCCTCCAAAGAGTAACCTACTCACACCCATTCTCCCTAACCTACACAATGGGCAATTTTGCATGATCAATTCACCTAACCTGCACATCTTTGTGATTGTGGGAGGAAACCAGAGCACCAGGAGGAAACCCACCCAGACACAGGGAGAATGTGCAAATGCCACACAGACAGTCACCCGAGGCTGGAATCAAACCCGAGTCCCTGACACTGTGAGACCACAGTGCTAACCACTGAGCCACCATGCCACCAAGTTACGACACTGGCCGAACACCCAGCCAAACATTGGTACTGCAGTTGATCTTCACCATTAATTTAATGGAGCATTAAACAGCTACAAACCCATGTTGCTCATTACCCATTTCTGGCACTTCCTCACACGTACAGCTCATCTCTCTCACCCCAGCCACTGTCCTTTGCCACACCCCATCCTGTCACCTTTCTCCAGCTCACCAGTACTGTGTCCCCGATGGTCATTGCAGACCAGTATCTTACCTTTGTCCAGTGGTGGACCATCTCATACAGGGAAACATTGGGACAATTCCCGTGATTATCTTTTATTTCTAGCCAACAGGAGCAAATAGAAACAAAATGAACAGAGGCTGCAATTCACCCACATTATATAAATGAGTTGCATGTTGTGCAGCAACTATTTTCCAGTCAATGATTATGTCTTGCACCCAGCTTTTATTGACTGAAACTAGGTGTCAGTCAATTGCAGATTGGCTTGTAGCACCTCACACAACTGAGCTCTGTCACATAAGAGCTACTTTTCATTGTCCTCGTCCTCCTCCTCAGAAAACTGTTCTTGTTCCCCCAGTTCCTCAGCGTCTACCACAGGAATTCTTTGCCTGCTCCAACATGGTAGAGAACAGCACACCAGGCACACTCTGTAAGGAGTGTATGGCAGGTCTCCCTTAGACTTGTGCAAACAGCAGAACTGCAACCTCAGTGGCCCTATCGCCCACTCCACCATGGCCCTGCGTCAAAGAATGATGACAGTGTATCTGTGCTCCGTATCTATCAAGAGATTTTACAATAGTGTCATGTGACATGGTGGCAGTTGGTAACCTTAGTCCCCCAGTGACCAGCCTTATCATCCCTTAAGGTGAAGGGTGGAAGGTATAGGGGAGATGTCAGGGGTGGGTTCTTTACCCAGAGAGTGGTGGGGGCATGGAATGCGCTGCCCGAGGGAGTGGTAGAGTCAGATTCATTGGCGACCTTTAAGCGGCATTTGGATAGGTACATGGATGGGTGCTTAATCTAGGATAGAAGTTCGGCACAACATCGTGGGCCGAAGGGCCTGTTCTGTGCTGTATTGTTCTATGTTCTATGTTCTATGTACCCTCAAACACAGCAGGACCACAAGAATGATCCAGGATGAGTATTGGCAGCTGCCAACCTAGTGGGCACGCACCTCTGTGATGTGGTAATGGTGATAATATGTCACCTACAGATTAATGGAATGGAATGGAATGCCTTCCTGCTAATGACTTCCCCAGCATTGTGAAAGATCCCTCTCTGCTCCATGTGTGAGCAGTAAATGATATCCTGCATCTGCGGGAAGCTAACTTTGTTTCGGAATCCTATGCCTGGGTTGCAGCACTGAAGTGGGAAAATGAATTGAACTTATTCAATCTTGCACAGATAGCAGCAGCCACTGTTCTGATGCATTTGTGATTGGATGCCCAGCACAGATCAAATCACATTCCCTGGAACATACAGACCCTGTGTCACCACTGTGACTCATTGATCCAAAGGAAATGGCTTAGAGGCTGAAAGGTTCTGGCTGTCCTATGGCCCTGATGCATCCTAACAGGCTCTGTAACTATGACTCTTGCTGTGCCGGAGGTTCTTTTCCCTCCACAACAGCTTTCCTGCTGCTTCTGCACTTGTCTCATCTGCTCTTCCTGTGTGCTGCTGTGATCAGCCTACTAAGTGTCTCTGCACCATCACACTTGCTGGCGATGATCTGTGTTGGGAACAATCCAGGTTATTAGCTCCGAGAAGAGTCAGTGCTGGCATACCCTACACATGAGGGCTCCACACACTCCTTCGTACAGTGTACAGTGAGATATACAATGCCTGACGAGGAAGGGCATGTATCAAGTTATTATGGCTCTTTGAAATAAGCATTTACTTGGTCAAGAAACATCACTGGCTGAGTGACAAATGCCTAGCAGTGTAACAGATATATTCCATGAAACTTTCCCATTCTCAGCCCCACATCAACCATGAAAGCTACCATAATATACAACAATATCACAATACTTACATTGCAGGTGGAGGAGGTTTCAGTCTGTTCTCCATAGCAACTCATATAGGAACCATGTTGATTGTGGTCAGTAACCACCACTTTTAATTCAATGGCAATAACTTCTACTTTCCTGAGATGCCTAGATGCAATTTGCAAGGACCAACGATATGGTGGACACCACTGTTATCATTAGTTGTACCCCAAATAATTGTACACTGTTTGCATTTCACAATGATTTGAAGCTGCACTCTGCAAATATGTAATTGATGCAATTGCCCCTTTCAACGGTGCTCCTTCAAGCAGAAGTGATTTTTTTCCCATCAAACTGACACTGAAACCATAAACACTGGGCATTGTCTCAGCCATTTTCCAGTTGCACATGACTTCTAAGAATCAAGGAAGTCTGCTCTTGGTGGACATCCTCAGTATAAGGATCATGCCAAACATGCCGTGCTCCCTTACTACCACTACCAATTTAGCTTGTCCCGTTGTACATTGCTCCACCTGCTCAGCATGCCAGGGCTGCTGTGAGCCAGCAGGAGGCAGTGAGTGAGTGAACATTAAGGGAGGAAGCAAGGAACCCTGAGAAGAAAGGACAAATATCCTTGATGTTTCATGGACTGACTTCCAATTCCAAAGTTAAAAATCACACAACACCTAGTTATAGTCCAACAGGTTTATTTGGAAGGGTAGTTTTCAAGGCACTGCTTCCTCATCAGGTGATGAAGAACCACCTGATGAAGAAGTAGCGCTTCAAAAGCTAGTGCTTCCAAATAAACCTGTTGGACTACAACCTAGTGTTGTGTGATTTTTAACTTTGTCCACCCCAGTCCAAAACCAGCTCCTCCAAAGGATTCCAATTCCAAAGAAATATCAGACAACCATATGATGAAGAAGAAAATAGACAATTGTAATGACTGACTTTGTAAGGGAAGGTGGGAAGAGACGCAAGTGAAGGGCAAACAGTGGCATTGATTTGTGAGCCCAAAGGGCCACATTTATGTGCCATATATCCCATGTGAAGTGGTCTTGTAGATTTAAGTTTTGCACATTCATCCCAAGCTTCTAGAGGAAGGAGCAGAATTTCAACAGGTTACCCGAAGGTGAAAGTCAATCAAAGTTACCTTAAATAATAAAGTCCCATACTATCAGGGCACTTGTGAACTTCGAATATATACAATTTCTAACCATCTATCAATAGTTACAATATAAGGATCAACAAGTTCTGAAGAAGTAGAAGCCTTTGAACCAGTCAAAAACAGAAATGTTGGAAAGAAAGAAAATACAGGTGCAAAGTGATGCTTATGTCAGTCCTTGTTCCTCCCACTGACCAACAGGATTGTAATAATTTACAATGTGTTTCAACAACAGCTTAAAGAGGTTCAACTGTTTACTTCTTATGTAACTGCACACAATTATCTAAAGTCAATAAAAAGCCCTAAGGTGTACTTTGTCACTCAGTGATATCATATTGTCAACAAACAATTAAATATCAAAGAATTGGCCGTTTGTTGTTAGGAGATAAGAATTTTTTTTATGAAAAGGAACTAACTTTTACTTTGTCACACTAATGTCCAGAAACACTTGTAGTCTCATCCTTATTGTTGCCACAACATTCATGCAGCTATATTTTTATCTGCAACAAAATTTAATGATAATCAAAATTGAAGGAAATAATGAAACACCTCGATGGATATTTGTATGAGGGATGTCTTGCTTGATAAATTTACTGATGCTGTTCAAGATAATAGTTACATAAAAAAAATCTATGGATCTGATGGATCTAAATCTCAGCAAATCCTTTAATACCACACCATGTAAGCTCTGGAGAGGGGGGGAATAACTCATCGAAACAACTGCTGCAACAACAGAAGACACCAATAAATCCAATTCAATGGAATGTTATTTTCAGCAGAGTGCAAAAGGGGTGTCTGACAACACAAGTTCATTTTCCTGGAGAGGATTCTGTAGAAGTAAATGTGTTATCATGTTGGTAACTGTGGGATCACACTCCTGCAGATGATATCCATTTCAGCATAATATTTCAAAATAATTGTACTTTAATATTCCTGGTATAGTTTTAGTGGAGCAAAGACTGAAAGAATAATTTTGTAGCACTGGACCTTGTTAGCAGTGTAATGCAGCAACGTGGCTGTATACTTCCTGCCTTGATAAGTATAGGGCAGCACTTTTGTAGACCCATGGCTATATCATCACCTAATTAAATTGTGCATTTTTGTGGTCAGTTCTACTTTGCAAGAGATAAGCTGCACAGAGTAGACTGCCAAAATTATTCTTTATTGTACCTTTTGATTTAAATAATTGATTTAAACTACTTATATTTCACATCCAGAGCATCTGAAGGCGCAGCTTGAAAAAAATCGTTAATCATCCAGTGATATTTGTATACTCAGGGTAGGATGGGACTGTGATAAGTAAAACTGTAACAATAAAATTTAAGTGGCCTTTAAGATATAAATGGTTTGAATGAAATAGAGCAATTACTGAAAATCAAACAAGGCACACAATCCTTTCATCTTCTTTAATATGTTGATATTGGCTTAAAAGGGCAAAGAAAAGGGATACTGAAACTTAATAAATCATATAACTTAAACAAATTATATATTTCCTGTTCAAATCTACTATATCAGCAGGAATCCTTTCGCTGCTTACCTATATCACTAAATTAGTTAATGGCATCATTAATTATATCAGATTCTATGCATCATAAATCATGCCCTTCAAAATTGCTTGACTTCTATTTGAAACACTTTTATGCATCAAATTGTACTGTATATGATATTTGTGCTGATGACTGATCTCTTGTTTTATTAGAAAATTACTGAATATGATACACCTCAATTAAGTACAGTATGTAATGTGTTCCATTGCACAATTAATCCTTTGGGTCCCAGTTAACAAAGCATCGATGTTTTATGTCAAACTACACTAGGAAGGAATGGCCTAATTTGATTCAACACCAATGTTGAAATATGTTTCATAGTTTTGCAGTACACATGGATAGAATGACAAAATTAAAAGCATTGAAACTATAGCGGCAAAAGTCACAAATGAAAAAGTGAAAGGGATAATATATTCTAAGAAAAATAAATGATATTAACTTATACATAGAGCTGGTGTCACAAAAGTAAAATTAGCAAACCAATGTCATGATGTTAACAGTACAAAGACTGGGATTTTATTTTCTAATGGATTAAAGATGAAATCTACCTAGGCGTTGAACAAAGTGGCCTATGGTGAAATATTTGAGAGAAAATGTCAAGTCAGACCTTTTGCAGCAACAAGGCTGACATTCATGTCCTGGACTTCAAGACAAGATATTCACTTGTGAGTCATGAGAGGTCAATTAACAGAGAGAATCGCTCATCATCACCCTTATTATTACTTCATCAGACTTAATTAACAAGCTGTCTCCTATCCTCCCACCTGCCAGATAGAAACTAAATGCTGAGACTTCCTGACATGAAAGTCAGAGCAAGTACCTGGCAAATCCAGCTCAACGTTTGTTCCTCTGGACCTCTGTTTGAACACTCAGCATCAATGTTTCAAGGCATGCACCATGGGCAGTGACTGCACACAACCATCACCCCCATCTACCGTCCTTGACGTTCGGCATGCAAAAGCTTCCTTGTATCATCATGGCACATCTCCAATCACTTCTGCCATCTGCACTTTAATGTTCAACTTCAAAATACTCCAGCACCTCTCATTTCAGTGCTGCTGCCAGGAGATTTTACCTGCAACCAGTCTGCATCACCTGCATGCTCACTCTTTTAGCACTCATCTTTTGCCTACCTGAATACTCCCAGCACCCTACATTAACTTACCTTGCCTTTGCATTTTAGTTCTTTGCCCTGTTAGTGAGACCTAAAAGGCTCACAGTACCTCTGTCTAGCTTTGTAGTTTAGTGCTGATACAAAGCCAGGCAGTTTGTCATGGCTCTTAGCAGTCATCAGACAAGCAGGTGGTCAATCTGAGCATTTATTCTTTGGTTAGCTGTTATGGCAGTAAAGTGCTCATTAGTAAGTGGTCCCAACTCCAATCTAGATAACGCACCCAACAAGATGTCAGTGTCTGAATCTGAGCTGGAGGAACTCCAGGAGAGCAGTTGAGCATTACATCTGAAAGAAAAGTACATTCCTTCAGTATGACTACATTAGGGGATCAGCTTGAAGTTTTGTCCTCAAATATCTGCAGTTGGACTTGAACATCCAACCTTCAGACTCAGTTGAGCATGTGCAGTCAAAGACTGGTATCCTACAGAAATGCAATTCCCAAAATTGCTATCTGGGATTGTTATACTATTCTACAGAGCTGGTAAATTGCCAGAAGTGGTGGAAGCTACTATAATTGCAGCATTTAAAAGGCATCTGGATGAGTACATGAATAGGAAGGGTTTAGAGGGATATGGACCAAATGCTAGCAAAAGGGACTAGATTAGGTGAGGATATCTGGTTACCATGGACAAGTTGGACCGAAGTATCTGCTTCCATGCTATACATATCTATGATCCAATGACTCTAAGTAGCATTCTGATTGAATAGAATTGGGAAAACTGGCTTTCTTCTCCAGATCCCATTTTTGAAACAAGATTAAACATGTTGTAAAGTGTATTAGGAACCTGAACCAAACAATAAGATTTCTCTGGCCCAAACCATGGGAGCGCATTCTCGCCCATAAGCTTAACCTCTTCAAAGATGATTAAGATGGTACTGTTAAAGTTTGGGAGTCTCTTAGTTGTTCTCTCAGCCACTGGATAGCATTAATCTCCATTTGGCAGCCATTGGCAGGCTCTATCAATTTAATCCCTAATCTCTATGCATTCTCTGTTCTATGTAATATTTCTGCTCCTCATCTTTTTCTTATTAATTTTTGGGATGTGGGCATTGCTGTCTGGCCGGCATTTATTGCCCGTCCTAGTTGCCCTTGAGAAGATGGCTGTGAGCTGCTCCCTTCAACTGCTGCAGTCCACCTGCTTTGGGTTGACCCACAATGACATTAGGGAGGGCATTCCAGAGTTTTGATCCAGCAACAATGAAGGAATGATGATGTATTCCCCAAGTCAGCATCGTGAGTCACTTAGAGGGGAGCTTTCAGGTGGTGCTGTACCAATGTATCTGCTGCCCTTGTCCTTCTAGATGGAAGTGGTCAGGGGTTTTGAAGGTGCTGCCTAAGGATCTTTGATTAATTTCTGCAGTGCATATTGTAGATAGTACACACAACTGCTACTGAACATCAGTGGTGGAGGGAGTGGATGCTTGTGGATTTGGTACCAACCAAGTGGGCTGCTTTGTCTTGGATGGTGTCAAGTTCTTAAGTGTTGTTCAAGCTGCACCCATCCAGGCAAGTGGGAAGTAATCCACCGTACTCCTGACTTGTGCCTTGGAGACATTGAGCAGGCACTGGGGAGTTACTTGCTGCAGTATTCCTAGCCTCTGACATACTCTGCAGCCACTGTGTTTATGTGGTGAGTTCAGTTGAGTTTCAGGTCAATGGTAACCCTTAGGTTGTTGATAATGGGGGATTTAGTGATGGTAACTCCATTGTATGTCAAGACGTGGTAATTAGATTACTTCCTTTTGGTGATAGTCATAGCCTAGCATTTGTGTGGCATGAATGTTACTTGCTACTGGTTAACTCAAGCCTGGATATTGTCCAGATTTGGTTGCATTTGTTACATATTTCCTCCTGGGAGAGATTGCATTGTGACCAAAACAACTCAAATGTTTCACTAATTCTTGAAGAACCTAGCTGAATCAGGATGGACAAAGTTTTAAAGTTAGAACATTCATCAGACTATATCCAAGACCAAACATATCAAGTGGATAAGAGAAGTCTGAGCCGGGAAACACATGTTAGCAAAAACCAGTACAAATCACAACAAAAAGGCATATGCCATATCAAATAATCATCGCCAAGATCGATTCCAAATGGTCTGTGGCAGAAACTACACTATAATACTGATCTTGAATTTTGTCTTCATCAAAAAAATGAAATAATCACCAATTAGAATGATTTATTATCTTCTACAGTCTAGCCACTGAGTAATTTCAAAAGAAAGTGATAGCCTAGTGGTATCAATTCAGAGGCCCAAGTCACGTTCTGGAGACCAGGGTTGAATTCTGCCATGGCAGATGGTGGAATTTGAATTCAATAAAAATCCATCCTTAAGATTCTAATGATGACCATGAATCCATTACTGATTGTAAGAAAAATCCATCTGGTTCACAAATATCCTTTAGGGAAGGAAACTGAGTCTGAACTGCCCTCTGGGCAATTAGGGATGAGAATTTAAATGCTGGGATGGGCAATAAATGTTTGCCTAGACAGTGATGCCCTCATCACATGAATGAACATCATGTAACTAATTTTGCACAAAGCAATATTTGATTGCTTGCTTTGTTATACACTCTTCACGGAAACTGCATAATGTCCAAGCGCCAAGTAACAATAGTGTAAATACAACATTAGACTTTTCCCAATTATTCTCATAAAAGATTTGATTTCATTTCCTTCACATGGGGATTCTTGATTTAATTTTCCTTCTAAATAGATTATTTGGGTGATCCAAGCAGTGAACTTTACTCATGACTAACATGGACATTGCTGTGTGTACATGAAGAATTCTCAACCAATCCTATAAATATACTGCAATCTTTATGACTGCCATTCTTTTCTTTTTTTCTTTCCCCTTCTCCTCTGAAAGTGTTGACTGTTAGTTGGGGTTGAGTCAACTAGCACAGGTCACAATTTAATGCTACGACCAATGGTCTATTTTTCACATGCGAGTCTCATCAATGAATTTTAGAACGCTACCTAATTACATGGGAGATGACAACTGATGTTGACATTCAAAACTGAGGAAACTTTTCTGTGGGTGAAATCTTAACCATAAGAAGTGCAACTGAATTAAATGGGGGTGCAAGGGAATTCTAGATCACAGGAGCTTTGATTTGATTAATTGACTGATTGATTAATCGTGTACCAAAGTACAGTGAAAAGATTTGTTTACAAGAAGTAAAGACTGATCATAGAAAGCAAGGATGTACTGATCAAAAAGACTTAGACAGAGGCATACAGGTTACATTGCATAGGGTGTACACTAGGCAAGATTAACATTAACAAGCTCAGCATTATTTGAGCCTAGAGGATCCATTCATCAGTGTAATAAGAGTTGGGAAGAAGTTGATCCTCAACCTGCTGGTGTGTGTGTGTGTGTGTGCGCGTGTGTGCGCGTGTGTGCGCGTGTGTGCGTGTGTGTGTGTGTGTTCAGGTTTCTGTACCTTCTGCCTGATGGAAGGGGTTGTAAGAGTTCATTACTGTCGTGTGAAGGGTCTTTGATGATGTTGATTTGTTTCATGTCCTTCTTTTATGATATTTAATACACGGTATCCCAGAAAATAAGTGCATTGCATAAACATATACCACAGAAAAAAATGGATGAGTTGGAAGACCGGATGATTCTTAATGGTTGTTATTTAGACTCGAATGTAACCAATCTTAACTGGATGAGTCACATAAGTATTGTGACTGCACAAACAGGTTTGAGACTGTATTCTGTGGTAAATAATGCACCTCTTGACTCCTTAAAATCTTTCTACTAAAAACACAGCACAAGTTTGGAGTCAGAATGGAATATTCTCAGCTTGTCTGGATGAATGCAGCTCCAACAACACTCAAGATGCTTAACACCATCCAGGACAAGATAGTCCACTTCACTGATGTTCCACTGATTCCATTAATCATCCACCAGCACAGTCTGCACCACCTGCAAGAGGCACTCCAGCAATCGACTGCATTTTTTCAGACCTGTAACGTCAATCTCATAGACCGATAGACTCATAGAGTCATAGAGTCATACAGCATGAAAACAGACTCTTCGGTCCATGACGAACATAATCCTAACCTAAACTAGTCCCATCTGCCTGTGCTTAACCCATATCATTCAAAACATTTCTTATTTATGTACTTATTGGTAGTGTAGATGAGCAGAGAGATCTCGGTGTCCATATACACAGATCCTTGGAAATTGCCACCCAGGTTGACAGGGTTGTTAAGAAGGCATACAGTTTTTTAACTTTTATTAATAGAGGGATCGATGAGCTGCACAAAACTCTGGTGCAGCCGCACTTGGAGTATTGTGTACAGTTCTGGTCACAGCATTATAAGAAGGATGTAGAAGCTTTGGAAAGGGTGCAGAGGAGATTTACTCGGATGTTGCCTGGTATGGAGGGAAGGTCTTACGAGGAAAGGCTGAGGAACTGGAGTCTGTTTTCGTTAGAGAGAAGAAGGTTGAGAGGTGACTTAATAGAGACATATAAGATCATCAGAGGGTTAGATAGGGTGGACAGGGAGAGCCTTTTTCCATGTATTGTGATGGCGAGTACAAGGGGGCATAGCTTTAAATTGAGGGGTGATAGAGATAGGACGGACGTCAGAGGTAGTTTCTTTACTCAGAGAGTAGTAAGGGTATGGAATGCTTTGCCTGCAACGGTAGTAGATTCACCAACTTTAAGTACATTTAAGTTGTCATTGGACAAGCATATGGACGTACATGGAATAGTGTAGGTTAGATGGGTTTCAGATTGGTATGATAGGTCAGCGCAACATCGAGGGTTGTAATGTTCTATGTTCTATGTTCTATATCTAGATGGTTTTTAAACATTGTAACAGCACCTGCACCCACCAGTTCCTCTGGAAGTTCATCTGACACACAAACCATTTCCTGTGTTTAAAAGAAATTACCTTTTGTGTCTTTTTAAAATCTTTCTCCTCTCACCTTAAAACTATGCCCCCTAGTCTTGAAATTCCCTACCTTAGGGAAAAGACACCTGCCATTCACTTTATCTGTACCCCTCATGATTTTATAAATCTCCATAAGGTCACCTCTCAACCTCCTACATTCCAGAGTAAAACTCCCAACCTCTCCTTATAACTCAAACCTTCCATATCAGGAAACATCCTGGTAAGTCTCTTTTGAATCTTCTCCAGCTTAATAATATCCTCCCTATAACAGAGTGGCCAGAACTGAACACAGCACACAAGGAACAATGGAGGCAGAGACGTAGGAAAACTCCAAGCTTTTCATAAGATCTTTTCTCAGCCAGACATCTTCTGACTGGGAAATATGTTTCTATTTTTTTCAATATCACTGGATTATATCCTAGAACTTCTTTGCTAACAGCAGGATGGGTGTATCAATGACAGCAGGGCAATTGGACCGTAAGACGATAAGATATAGGAGCAGAGTTAGACCATTTGGCCAGTCGAGTCTGCTCTGTCATTCAGTCTAAGTTTACATGTTTCTCGACCCCATTCTTCTGCTTTTTATCCATAACCCTTTGATCCCCTTAGTAAACAAGAACTTCTGTTTAAAATATACTCAATGAATTGACCTCCAAAGCAGCAAAGAGTTCCACAGATTAACCACCCACTGGCTGAAGAAGTTCCTCCTCAGCTCAGTTCAAAATGGTTGTCCTTTCACTTTAAGGCTATTCCCTCAGGTCTTAATCTCCATGTCCACTCTATTCAGGCCTCTCAGTATTCTGTAAGTTGCAATCAGATCCCCCTTATCCTTCTGAACTCCATAAAATAAAGACACAGAGTCCTCAACCTCTCCTCATATGACAAGCCTTTCACCCCGAGGATCATTCTTCGAAGCCTCCTATGCTAGCACATCCATCCTTAGATAAGGGGCCTAAATCTGCTTACAATATTCCAAATGTGGTCTGAACAGAGCCTTGTGAAGCATATTTCTCTGCTATTTTATTCTAGCCCTCTTGAAAAGAATGATAATATTGCATTTGTCTTCCTAACTGTCAACTGAACTTACAGGTTAACCTTAACAGAATTCTAAACTAAGACTCCTAAGTCCATTTGTGCTTCAGATTTCCACAGCCTTTTCCCATTTAGAAAATAGTCCACATTTCTATTCTTCCTATCAAAGTGAATAACCTCACACTTTCCCATATTGTGTTGCATCTACTACTTCTTTGTTCACTCTCCTCCTGGACCTTCTGCTGCCTCCCTACTTCCTCAGCACTTCCTGAAAGGATACCTATCTTTTTATCATATGGAGATGGGAAGTAAGTGTTGTTCATTGCCAACAAAGCCCATATCCCATGATTTTCTTTAGATTTACAGAGAACAACAGAAAACTGTTGATTAGCCAACAAAACTGAGCCTTATTTCAAACAATAGTCCAGAGAAAGGGACATTTAATTCAATGTATGGAAAGAAGATTGAATTAAGGTCATCTCAAAGCAGACTTGGTGCTATATACAGTCATACAGTCATAGAGGACTGCAATACGGAAATAGGCTTTTCAGCCCATTGCACCTGTGTCAGTCAATAACAATGGCCTATCTATTCTTTTCTGATTTTCCACCATTTGTTCCATAGTCATTTCCACCATTTGTTGCCATCTTCATTGTCAAGGACAGATCACAGTAAACAAATTACATTATTTGGAAATTATTTTTGTTGGTATTCACCAGATAACATGGGAAGTAGCAAATCAATGAGCAATGATTAATTTAACACAGACATTCAGGGATTGAAATCTGTCTGCATATAAAACTTACCAATTCAAGGGAACTTCCATTAGTTCTGGAAAGTGTTTTTGTCTATCTAGTGGCGCATTGGATTCATTTGATCAATAACAGCATTAAGCAATATTACAGGAGCAGATAGGAAAACACAGGGTCTATACAAAATACTATTACATTCATACTAAGGCTGTGTTTCATAGAAACACCACCAAGGAGCGCAAAGGTGCCGAAACTCTACCTTAGACTATAGAGCCAATCCTCAAGTGTTTAGTGATCTAAGAGGAAAATCTTTGGTGCTGTCAGCACTACCCCAAGTCCAAATTTGGCCCAGAGCTGTTATTTCTTCCTCACGCACATTGAGGAGAAACCTTACTGCACTGAGACCACTTTCATGGCCCTTGACCCATCCTGACCTTTGTCATATCTTCTGGACTCTGTCTCCACTCTGTCCATCCATTCCTAACCTGTGGCTCCATTCTTCTATTCATGCAGAACTTTAGCCTCAGTTGGATCACCTACATATGTCAACACAAAGTTAATATGCTCTGAACGTAGTGATTTTGACACCGTATGCACACATTCAGGCTCACTTAGGGATATTTAGCACCAGTGAATGACATTGCCATGCTCATTTTTGCACATGCACAGATGGCCATTTTGATGGCCAAATTTGTATTCACGCCATTACTCTGTAATTCCAAATAGTTTGAGCATCATCATAATCTACTTTGCTTTTTTGATATCTACATATTTGGCTTCTAACACACAAGAGGCTAAATTGTTTTTGATTGTTTCTTCTGGCATTTTGGATATGAGAAAACCATAGACATATTTTTATAGAAAATTAAAGGAAAACTTTTATTCATTTATAAAAGTGCTAGAATAGGCAAAGTATTACAGTTTCAAATTCTATTTTTTTTAATAATGTGTCAGTTTTTGATTGGTGTATTTACTGACCTTCTGGTTTTGAGTAAAGCTTTTTATTATTAGCTATGGTGATTTTTGGAGTCCATAAAACTGTTGCTTCATCACTGCTGAAGGAAATACAATGAGTTGATACACGACAGATGGTTTTTTTGATTTGATAGTTAGTATGACCAAAATAAGCACAACATCGATTGGTCCAACAAAAACATTTAAAACATGTTCTTAAAATAAAATCCTGTTCTGTCTGCTGCCAATCCTCTTTCTTTATGTTTTATGTTTTTGTCAGTATTTTCCAGTTTGTTTTTCTCATTCAAGATGTTCTACTCTTCCCTGTTGGTGTGAATTTGCATTTCTCCCAACAATGGGATTACTTCCACCTCTTGCTTTTTCCTCAAAGTCCCGCTGGCCAGTTTTATCCCTTACCTTGATGTGCTCTATCTTCTCTCTGACCTTGCTGCTTTTCTTCCAGTACTTCCATACCTTTTTTTATTATACGATCCCCACAGTGTGGAAACAGGCCATTTGGCCCAACAAGTCCACACTGACTGTCCAAAGAGCAACCCATCCAAATCCATTCCCATTTACCTACTACTCTACATTTTACCCTGACTAATGCACCTAACCTACATCTATGGGCAATTTAGCATGGCCAATTCACAAAACCTGCACATTTTTGGATTGTGGGAGGAAGCTGAAGCACCCTGAGGAAAACCACACAGACAAGGGGAGAATATGCAAACTCCACATAGACAGTTGCCCGAGGCTGGAATCGAGCCCAGGTCCCTGGTGCTGTGAGGCAGCAGTATAATTACTGGCCCATTAAGCACTGACAATGTCTCTCTTTTTTTCACACTGGAATGGAAGGAACAAAATGGAATAAATTGCATTCTGCTTGATGTTCACAGAACATCCTCCAGTGGTTCACAACTAAATATTTGCAAGTATAGTCACTGTTATGTGTGCTGAAGTAAATTGGACAGAAATACATACCATCCAGAAATGGCAAGTTTAAGTAATTGGGCAAAATGTTGACAAAGGGAGTATAATTTGGGAAAATATGAAGTTGTCCATTTTTAGAAGGAAGAATAAAAGAACAGAGTATGGTTTAAGTGAAGAAAACCTGCAGAAAGTTGCAACACATCGGGATTTGAGAATACTTGTGCATGAAACACAGAAAGCTACCACACAGGTGCAGCAGGTAATCAGGAAGGCAAATGGAATGTTGGCCCTTATTTCAAGGGGCTGGAGAATAAGAGTAGGGCAGTCTCAGTGCAACTGTACAAAGTGCTCATAAGACCACATCTGGAGTACTATGAGCAGTTTTAGTCCTCGTATTTCAGGATAGATAACATTTTATCAAAGGCAGTTCAGAAAAGGTTCACTGAGATGATCCCCAGGATGGAGGGATTGTCTTATGAGCAAACATTAAACAGGTTGGGACTCAACTCACTGGAGTTTTGAAGAATGAGAGATAATCTCATTGAAATATATAGGTTTCTTCAGGGGCTTGACAAAATAAATGCTGAGAGGTGTGTTTCCCCTCATGAGAGAGTTTAGGACCAGAGGGCGTAGTTTCAGAATAAAGGGGTGGCAATTTAGGACTGCGATGAGGAAAATACCTTCTTTCAAAGAGTTCTGAGTCTATAGAACTCCTCACCACAGAGAGCTGTGGGGACACACTCTTTTGGTATACAGCAAAAACTGCTGATGGAGATAGATTCTTGATAAGCAGGGGAACCAAGGGCAGAAAAATTAATGTGAGGAGTGTCAGATCAGCCACGATCCGATTGAATGGCAGAGCAGGCCAAAAGGGCTAGCTTATCCCTCCTCTAGATTATCTCTCCACGCTTCAGGCTCTCTGCCTTTATTCCTGATGAAGGGCTTTTGCCCGAAACGTCGATTTCGAAGCTCCTCGGATGTTGCCTGAACTGCTGTGCTCTTCCAGCACCATTAATCCAGAATCTGGTTTCCAGCATCTGCAGTCATTGTTTTTTACATCAAAGGGCTAAAAGGCCTAGGCTTGTTGCTATTTCTTATGGTCTTATCAACCCAAAACATTATTATTTCCCATCAACAGATACTTCATGCCCTGATGAAAATCTTCAGCACTTTCTATTTTTGTTGTTTCTTTTAGTATATCCTTTCAAAGATGATTCTTCTGATATTCAAATGATGAAAGGCATATTCCGTTAATGCATTTTATCTTGCACATCAGGGCAATTCATAAGAATACAAATAAAGAATAAAAAAACCCAATTTTTATACTGCATGAGAGGAGAGTGCTGATTGCTTAACAAATGGAGTCTGATTGATAGAGACATTATCGTGGAGAATGCAGTAGTTAATGATGATTGACTGTTAACTGCTAGGTTTAATTTAGATTTCAAAACATGCATATTCGCTCTGATCAGGTCATGACCTGAAAAACTAACCAGTGAATGGCTGTCACCTAGCTTATGGATTTCTGCAAAGACAAGACCCTGAGTACTAATATATGTAGCTTCTGGATTAATGGTGCTGGAAGAGCACAGCAGTTCAGGCAGCATCCAAGGAGCTTCGAGCTTTTGCCCGAAACGTCGATTTCGAAGCTCCTTGGATGCTGCCTGAACTGCTGTGCTCTTCCAGCACCATTAATCCAGAATCTGGTTTCCAGCATCTGCAGTCATTGTTTTTACCTAATATATGTCGCTCCCAACAAATGTTGACCAATTGCTGAATCATGTCCATTGTTTGACATTTTGTTGCCAGTTTTGCAAGCATGGGCTGGTTGGATGCACACAGTATTCCAAAAGTGGCCTAACCAATGTCCTGCAAAATCACAACATGACCTCCCAACTCCTATACTCAATAATGGTAAGCATATCAAATGCCTTCTTCACTACTCTGTCTACCTGTTTTTCCACTTTCAAGAAACTATGAACGTGCATTCCAAGGTCTTTTTGTTCAGTAAACTCCCCAGGACCTTACCATTAAGTGCATAAGTCATTCCCTGATATGCCTTTCCAAAATGCAGCACCTCACATTTATCTAAATTAAACTCCGTCTGCCACTCCTCAGCCCTTTAGCCCATCTGATCAAGATCCTGTTGTACTCTGAGGTAACCTTCTTTGCTACCCATGACACCTCTAATTTTGGTGTTATCTCCAAATGTATTAATCATCCAAATTATTTATATAAATGATGAAAAGCAGTGGACACAGTACCAATCCTTTTGCCACGCTTCTGGTCACAGGTCTCCAGTCTGAAAAGCAACCGTGCACCACCACCTCCCTCTATCTTCAACCTTCAAGCCACTTCTGAATCCAAATGGCTAGATCTCCCTGTGATTTAACCTTGCTAACCAGTCCACCATGAGGAACCTTGACAAGCACCTTATTGAAGTCCACATCAGGTCCACCATCCTGCCCTCAAAAATCCTCTTTGTTACTTCTTCAAAAAACTCAATTAAGTTAGTGAGACATGATTTCCCATGCACAAAGCCTATCCATAATCAATCCTTGCCTTTCCAAATGCATCCTGTCCCTCAGGATTCCCTTCAACAACTTGCCCACCACTAATATCAGGCTCACTGGTCTATAGTTCCCTGGCCTTTGCTTACCACCTTTCTTAAATAGTGACACCATGTTAGTCAACCTCCAGTCTTGTGGCACCTCATCTGTCGCTATCAATTTTACAAGTATCTCAGCTTCTCCAGCATCCCCAAAATTCTACAGTAGACCTGATCAGGTCCTGGGGATTTATCCACCTTTATCCACCTTTAAATGCATGTTTAAGACTTCCAGCACCTCCTCCTCTGTCGCTATTTATATCTCAACATTCTCTCTCTTCCACATCCTTCTCCACAGTAAACACTGATCATTGAAGAAAAATACCCATTTAGTATCTCCTCCAACTCCTTGGGGAGCACACTTTGGTTGCTTTGCTGATCTAGAAGGAATGCTATTCTTTCGCCTAGTTACCCTTTTGTCCTTAATGTATTTGTAGAATCCCTTTGGTTTCGCCTTAACTATATTTGCCAAAGCTATATCATGTCCCTTTTGCCCTCCTGATTTCCCTCTTATGTATACTCCTAGGGAGTATACTCTTATACTCTTCTAGGGATTCACTTGATCTCTACCATCTGTATGTGGCAGATACTTCCTTTGTATTCTTGATTAAAATCTCAATTTGTCTAGTCATCCAGCATTCCCTACACCGACCAGCCTTGCCCTTAACCTTGACAGGAACATGCTGTCTCTGGACTCTCATTATCTCATTTTTGAAGGCTTCCCATTTTCCAGCTGCCCCCTTACCTGCAAACATCCAACCCCTATCAACTTTTGAAAGTTCTTGGTAAATACCTTCAAAAGTGGCCTTCCTCCAATTTAGAACTTTTAGATCTGGTCTATCCTTTTCCATCACTATTTTAAAGCTAATAGAATTATGGTCGTTGGCCTCAAAGTACTCCCCCAGAGTCAGTCACCTTTCTAGCTTGATAATAACACTCTTTGATGGAGAATACAACTCATGTAGCAATTCCATAGTGGAAGTGTGAAACAAATGCTTCATCTGTTAAACAAACATTTGAGATACCTTACTCTTCCAGTGTAATATGAGATAGATTGGGTACTTTTCAGGACCAAGAGTGGTTGCCTTAGGGCATTTTGTGAGTTTGTGAAATATACAGTGAGAAATTATTTGATCAAAGTATCCATGTTTATGTACTTCACGGTTTCAATTTTGCGCAAATCGCGAAAAGACTGAGCATACATTTTCAGCGGTAACAGGGAAGGCAAATGGAATGTTGGCCTTTATTTCAAAGGGAATGGAGAATAAAGATAAGTCTGGCCAAAACTAAACAAGGCACTCCTAAATCGCACCAAGCATATTGTGAACAGTTTTGGTTTCCTTATCAAGGAAAGACATATTGATCTTGAAGGCAGTCCACAAAAGGTTCACTATGTTGATCCCAGGAGAGATTTTCTTATGAGAAGAGTTTGAGTAATTTGGGCCTGTACTCATTGGAAGTTAGAAGAATATGGGGTGACCTTAGTGAAACATATAATATTCTTTGGGTCCTTGACAGGATACACGTGGAGAAGTTGTTTTCCATTGTGGGACAGTATGAATCAGAGGGCATATTCTCAGAGTAAGAAGTTACCAATATGCAACAGAAATGAAGAGGAACATTTTCTCTTAGAGGGTAGTGAATCCGGAATTCTTTACTGCAGACGGTTGATGAGGCCAAGTTGTTAACTATATTCTGGGTTGAGAAAGACAGATTTTTAAACAATACAAAAATCAATGGTTGTGAGGAAGAGACCAGGAAAGTGGAGTTGAGGTTTATCAGATTGGCCATGATCTCATTGAATGGTGAAGCGCACTTAATGAGCTGAATGGCCAGCTCCTACGCCTTATGAAAGAAATTGTGACTACAATCAATGAGCCAGATACTTGGCTCACTGCAGACATTGGTATCAAGGTATTCTTGCCAAGTCTACTGTACAGTTGGAGCAATGGTTGTCTGCTCTACAAGTTGTCAGATTACTACAGTCCTTAGTGACATCTGCATGAAGCCATCTGGAATGCAAATCCCAAGCACATTTTGAGTACCTCTCAAGAATTATCCAGAAACAGTTAAGACCAGTCTGAACATGCCTAAAAACACAGTTGGTGTAACATCTGGGAAGAATTCAGGGAAGTGTGATATCTCATATTGCATTGGCATAAATGTTTTGCTTTCAGTTTTTAATGGCCTGCATTATAAGAAAGAATCAGAAGAATGTGAGGAGCTAGATATTATTTCTGAATTCACAGCACGTGCTAATGAACAAAAATAGTCCTGTATCAATGTTTCAATATATTGTTGAAATAATGGTGCTGTTTTCAAAATTTCAAACCAGAAATATGAAATAAAAGAAATGTTGAACATGGCGGCTAAGCTATTGGACTTAAATCATTAGCAACATTTCCTCAGCTTTTAAAAGTATGATCTAAGTTTAACTCTCATTAGCTTTAAACATGTGAAACAGTCTAAGCATACCTTTACTATGTGTGATTTTCAATGTTTGAAGTTGCTTGATCACTGTGCATGTAGTTAAAAATTTAACTGTGCTATCGCAAAGCCAAAAACGGTCCTTCACATTAGTGTAGTGGGAGAGAAAAATATAAATGAATAGTTTCTGAGGACACACAGGTGGCACGAGTGACACTTTATTGGCAGTGGACTCTCACACCCATAAACATATTGCCTCTTTCCATCTTCATCTGTCTGGCCGACTGTCATAGCATTTGCAGCTACAAGAATTAATCTTCACAGGCTACCAATCTTTAATGACATACCATGCTGGAACCCGGTCCAAAGGAGTGTTACTCTCTCCCTGATGATTTGCGTAGCTCAACTTGACAGCCTCATACAATGAAAAGCCAAGAAACAACTGTAGAGTCATACAGATGTACAGCACAGAAACAGACCCTTTGGTCTAACTCATCCATGTCGATCAGATATCACAACCCAATCTAGTCCCACCTGCCAGCACCCGGCCCATATCCCTCCAAACACTTCCTATCCATATACCCATCCAGATAACTTTTAAATGTTGCAATTATACCAGCCTCCACCACTTCCTTTGGCAGCTCATTCCACACATGTACCAACCTCTGAGTGAAAAGGTTGCCCCTTCGGTTCCTTTTATATCTTTCCCCTCTCACCCTAAACCTATGCCCTCTACTTCTGGACTCTCCCACCCCAGGGAAGAAACTTTGTCTATTTATCCTATCCATACCCCTCATGATTTTATAAACCTCTGTAAGGTCACCCCTCAGCGTCCAACGCTCCAGGGAAAACAGCCCCAGCCTATTCAAGCTCTCCCTTTAGCTCAAATCCTCCAACTCTGGTAACATCCTTGTAAATCTTTTCTGAACCCTTTCAAGTTTCACAACATCTTTCTGATAGGAATGAGACCAGAATTGCATGCAATATTCCAACAGTGGCCTAACCAATGTCCTATACTGCCACAACATGACCTACCAACTCCTGTACTCAATAGTCTGACCAATAAAGGAAAGTGTACCAAACGCCTTCTTCACTATCCTATCTACCTGCAACTCCACTTTCAAGGAGCTATGAACCTACACTCTAAGCTCTCTTTATTCAGCAACACTCCCGAGAACCTTACCTGGACCAGATGGGCCATTGGGCTGAGAAGTGGCAGATGGAGTTTAATTCAGATAAATGCGAGGTGCTGCATTTTGGGAAAGCAAATCTTAGCAGGACTTATACACTTATACACTTAAGTCCTGCTAAGATTTGCTTTCCCAAAGTGCAGCACCTCATATTTATCTAAATTAAACTGCATCTGCCACTTCTCAGCCCATAGGCCCATCTGATCAAGACTCCATTGTAACCTGAGGTAATGTTCTTCGCTGTCCAGTACACCTCCGATTTTGGTGTCATCTGCAAACTTACTAACGGTACCTCTTATGCTCACATCCAAAACATTTATATAAATGACAAAAAGTATTGGACACATCGCCGATCCTTGTGGCACTCCACTGGTCACAGGCCTCCTGTCTGAAAAACAACCTTGAATGTTTGCTTTTCCTATTGTTCAGTAAAAGTTAAGAAAGAAAGGGAACAGAACAAAAAGGCTGCTTTGGCTTCTGGGGATAAACAGGAGTTGATTGCCTTTGGAGAAACAGTAACTTTACAGCCAATGAATCTTGTCTTTATCCAACTCACATCTATTGGAAGCAGGCATCCATTACATCCCGTCAGGCTTGTTGCACCTAATGTTGACCGGCTCTATCATGATGAAACTGATGCAGCTCCTACTCAATGTCCTTATCTTCCTCCTTGGAAGATTGCTGAGGCCCACCTGCATCCAACACATACCCTCATTATATCCCTCTCCAGTTGTGCAGAGCACAGCATCGAAAGATTATGCAGTAAGCTGTTTCTGTAGCAAAACTGCCCCTCCCAACCACCACCACCACCTTACCCCACTCCACTCCCCATCCCACCCAACCCCAAATTGCATAGAAGTTTAGGCAAAGCTGTTACATTGATAGCTGCAGGATAGGTTGGACAGTCATTCCTTCTCCAAGCTGCAGGTCCTGATCCAGTAGATGAAATAGTCCTGTGGCAGGGTCCAGGAACATCATCTGTCTGTGGCAGTAATGTAGCTTTCTGAGCTGAATGAAATTGCATCAGAGGCAATAGACAAGGATGTCCTATTACTCCTTCACACCCTGAGGCTATCTTCAGCTGGAACTTGTTCATGTGGAAGCAGCCGGGTGAGGTTATCGATGCTGTGTTTATTCCTCTTCAGTTTCTTTGTTGTATTGCAGCCACAGTGACAATGGTAGATTCATTGTGACCATCCAAGTCACCTGTGCTGGGAATGTCAGAAATAAACAGGTCCTTCATAATATGTGCAGTCACTTAATTCTCATCACTGACAAATATCAGTTCAGCATAGTCCTCAATACAATGGAGTGTGGAGGACTCTGGCAAGGAGACCGTGGAATAACTTTATATGGGCGCTTGACATTGAAGACTTTATTTTGATTTATGCAACACAAGCTGCATACAAATACAGTCGGAGAGTGTAATCGCGAAAACTAAAATCCTGCCCCTGATATTACCAAGAAAAGTAGCACTGAATATAAGAACATGTCATCAAACAGGTAAAAAGTGAAGTCGCCATAGCTTTCCCAGACCAAAGGGCTGTTTTCTCAGAGGGAGACAAATGGCTTAACCTGAGGGTCACTACGCCTCAAGCTAGGGGACAGGTTAAGAAGGAAAGTCCTTCATAATAACCTCAGCTGATGCAAGGATAGAACCCACAGTGTTAGTATTACTCTGCATTGCAATCCAGCTATCCAGACAGCTAAGCTAACCAGTCCCCATTGTCAAATACTAACTGAGGAAATCAACTCCATGCCTTTGTACAACATGTCAGATCTTGGACCGTCTGGGTAAATTATAGCCCGCAGGTGACACTTTTAAGATTGTCTGCCCTTTACTGACAGCACTGAGGTATCTCAATGGACAGCAGCACTGGAACTGGAGGTTAATGGGTGGCAAGGAATTGTTGTGTGGAGTAGCCCTGTTCACTGAGAGCAAAGAGGCCACTACCGTGATGGGGAAGTCAATTGTGGGGTTTGGCGGCAGTATGCTGGGATACAGAGGGAACAATAATTGTAAAGGGAGCAATTCAACATGTATTGGGGGGAGGGAAGAAGATAGTGCCATGTTCCCTTTCATTGTTGTTTGAATCTGATGATTTAGATTAAAAGAATTAAATGTACAAATTTGCAGACAACACAAAGCTGGGTGGGAGGGTGAGCTGTGAGGAGGCTGCAGAGATACTTCAGTGTGATTTGGATAAGTTATGTAAGTGTAGATGAATGCAAGGCAAATGAAATATAACGTGGATAAATGTGATGTTATCCACTTTGGAAGCAAAAACAGGAAAGTGAATTTGGATATATTGAGAGGGCCGGAGATGCAATGAAACCTGGGTGTTCTTGTACACCAATCGCTGAATGTGAGCGTGCAGATATAGCAGGTGGAGAAGAAGGCAAATGATTTATTGACTATCACAACAGGAGGTTTTGATAACTGGAGCAGGGATGCCCTGCTGTAACTGGATAGGCCTTGGTGACACCACTTTGGTGTAGAAGAATGGGGACAGGAAATCTCAGAGAAACCTATAACATGTGAGAAGGGCTTGGTAAGGTAAATACGGGCAGGATATTCCCAATGACCAGAGAGTCTGGAACTAGGTGTCACAGTCTAACAATACCAGATACACCATTAGGACTTAGATGAGGAGAATTTTCTTCACCCAGAGTGAGGCCTGTGGAATTCTGTGTAACAGAAAGCAGTTAAGACCAAAACATTGATTATTTTTCAAGAAGGAATTAGATATAGTTCTTCGGACTAAAGTGATCAAAGGGTATGGGGTGAAAGTGAGAACAGGATATTGCATCGGATAATTAGCCTATGCCATATTGAATGGTATAGCTGGCTCAAAGAGCTGAATGGCCTACTTCTGTCCCTATTGTCTATTTCTATGAATCACAAGTACATAATGGGAATGAAAAATGGCATCCACTGCAACTCGATTGGGCAGAGCCTGTGCTTTTTATTGTCGGCCTACTCAAGAACAATGCAAAGCCTTTCAAAGGACAAAGTGTTAATCAGGCATTTACATAGTACTTGGTGATAACATCTGTAATCATAGGGCTCTGTATGTGCAACACATACAGTGTCCAACTAGGTGGGATTCAAATCCTGCTCTCAATGACCATGTCATTGGTCATTTCAAATGGATCATCATCCCTGTGAAGGGTGGGAAGTAAAGGGCTGGTGTGGTCACAGTAAGGTAGCATGGCAGGATGACGGATTTTGTGTGGCATGAGGTTGGGGATAGAGTGACAGATGGTTGAAGGCATTAGGGTGCCAAAGAAGTGGGATTGTTGGTTCTAGCATGGGCGGTTGGTCATATAGCTGGGACAAGGTTTGGGGAGTTGGTAGGGACTATGTCGGGAATGGGAGTGGGGGGAGGGGAGATGGTGGTTTGTTAGCCAAGTCTATTGGTGTTGAGTGAGCCTGGAGGGATATCAGCAGGGTTTAGGCTAATATAATGTTGATTCAGTGCTCAGTTTAATTATCATGGGCACCCAGGTCATAGAGCAGGTTTTAACCCTCTCACCTTTCCTGGGTAACAATTAAGCTAAAGCAAGTCATAACCCTCCAAAGTTCTTGACTCTAATTCAGTGCACTCAGGACCTTTCAAAGGATTCCACATGCCAGATAACTGTCCCAAAGACATTTCAATTTTCTGGGCAATCCACAAGGAGTAGGCTCTATCAGAATTTCCATATGGTTCCAACACACAACTCCAGTCAATGCTGCAGCAATGTCTATCTGATCATCAGAGGTTGCACAGCAGTATAAGGGACATGCTGAAATACAGTACATGATCTGTGCAAGCAGGCATTCTGAAGAATGTACCTGTACAATGTGTACATGAAGAACTAACCTTGAATAAAGAATTCAAGTTATTGCTTACAGATTCCATTTTGGTGACTATTTCAGAGGTCAAGTGAACACAACATTTCGAGAATCACCAAGTTGACCTAATATGGTCAACATCAGCATGTTCTTCTTTATCCTGAGAATAGAATATTGCTGACTCATATGGTGGACACTGCTTTGCTGAACACCTTCAAAAACAAGCCGAACAAGTTTCTGATTGGAGCAGAGTTCACCCTTCACGTTATTCTGGATCCTGACAGACTTCCGGACCAAGTCTCAATCTCTTAAGGGGCTCAAAGAAAAGCTTTACAGCTTTCACCCTCCAAGTGTTTTCATTGTGTTTCTTAACTCTCCAAAAGCAGTATATTGCCTAGTGTTACTGGGAAGTGCATATCTTTTGATACTCAAGGTATCCATATTGTGTGGGGCTGGTTAAATGATTCAGATCTTTTCCAGGCCATCATTTTTCATATGTTTGACCTGATTCCAACCTCATCATCAGAGTGTCTCAGATATTGCGACCTGTTACAAAATTAGTTGCCATTTATGACTACCCTTCAAGTTAGAATTGTTAGTGCATGGCTGAAGTCACATAAAGTTTGGGGTGAGGGGGTGTGGACATGTTTCCTTTCCATTTTTGATATCATTTTTATCCCACGTATGCCTCAGTGTAGTTTATAAATGTTCTGCCTGATTGTCCTGTGAGTTGGCAAGGTTGACTGTTGCTGAAATTTCGCACCCCCACCCCCCCAACACCCTCGACCCCAAGCAGGAAGCTGGTAAGACTGGATTGACTTTTACACGTTGCCCAATTCATAAATGAAAAGTTAGCTTGTGCAGAGAGCAAGGCCAGCAGCTGATCTGATCCATCAATTCCGGGCCAAGTTGGATTGATTGAAATTACCCCCTAGATATTGTATTTTCATAGGAAAGGCATGTTATCTACAACAAGCATGATGTGTCTTCTCTACCCCATAGGCAGAATATGTCATATGAAGCTGGGTATGCTTCATCAGTTGACAGATCAATTACACCTTTGTTATCACGATGCATGGGGTTTCAAAGTCCCATGTGGGTGTGGACAAATGCAAGCAATACAGAACATCCAGCAGACAGGACAACAGATAGAATAATGAATGTCTGTGAATGGATTCAAGTTGTAATGGATAAAGAAAAAGTTACATTTCACAATATGGAAAATTTCAAAATAATAAATTTGTAAGTGGTCAAATCTAGTAATGACTTTCCCTAGCAGGCTTCTAATAAGTCCAATTGCTCAATTATTAAATGATGAGAAGCAAGGGAGAAAAGGCTTTGGAACCAGGAACAAGTGGTGGAGAATGTAACAAGCCTGATTGCTCTTGGCATCAGAGCGTCCCAGGCTAATTTGCTTCGGTGCAATTGGAGAACCATCTCCCCCTCCCCTCACCACCATTGCTGAAAAACTAATAGCTTGATTATTATAAAGGGAGCCATCTAGTAAACAGTCACTGGCTAACTTGGCAGCCACATGGGCTGTGGTTTCTGGGAGAAATCCAGAGATAATTAAGGATACAGTTGAAAAATGTGCTCCTTTCTTTTCTACTTTAGCAATGGGACAGAGTCCAGGGTTTTGCTGCTTCAGCTTTCAGCAGCCCTCTGATTGGACCTGGCCCCCTTGCCTTCAGCCAGATGGAGCATGGACAGCTGTAATCCTGGGCCTTTGTGCAGCTTCCTTAATAATGCAGTGTGCAAGCCAGTAACTTTAAGATCGACAATGTCTGAGTCAAAGTATCTTGCATTGCAAAAAACATAGCATAGTGTGTTGAAAAAATCTTGGTGAGCTGCACTGTTGTAACGACAAGCATGAAGCACTAGCCCTAAGGTCTGGAATTCACATGACGTGTGAAAGAATCAGACTGTAATGGTAAGGAAAAAGTTATAATTCACGTTTCAAGTTGTGGAAATATTCAATTTCATACACTTTTTGGTGAAATCTCCTAATGGCTTTCTCTGGTAGACTTGTAATAATTCGGATTGCTCAGTAGTGAGGTGATGAGGGAGCAAAAACTTTGGAACCTGGAGTGAGTAGTGGAGAATGCAGTGTGCTGAAGCTGCGTTGTGGCATGTTCGACATGAAGAGTGTTGAGTGAACCTGATGCCCAGTGCACTGAACCTGAAGTGTAGTCATGGGCCCTCATGTATGAAGCAATAACCTGATTTTCACATAATTCCTTTTATCTGAGACGCATTGTGCCATACTCCATTGAAACCTCATATGCTGCTGATAACTTAATTGAAACAAATGTATCAACTGTTTGTTGTCTACAGGAGTGCCATCTGAATTGACAGCCATGCTGCATCCAGTGACTGCAATTCAATTTGACCTGACTGACAATAAAGTGCTTTGACACATCTTGAGGTTGTGAAAGACTGTGTAAAAGTGCAAGTTCTTTCTTCTATAACATTTGCAAAAATGCCCATCAAAGTGCCCAGATTGGAATGCAACGTGTCAAACAAAACAGGTCCAAAACAGGCAAAGGCTTGAGAAAACTTTGCATACTCTTAAACAACAGGCAAAAAATTATTTTTAAAAATTAGTAATAGCTGATTGCAACATCTCAACATAGAGTAAACATAACAAACCAGTTCAATGCTTTAGTTTGCTGGTCATAATGCTACTCTGTGATGGCATTAACTTCAATGAATGCACTTTGTCAATAATCTATTTGAGAGAAATTTATTTAGAGATATTTTTGTGTCAATTATCAAGCAGAGGTCTTTTGTACAATTCATCTAGGTTTCTGATTGAGCCAGGCAAGGGAACAGAGTGGGGGTAATATTGCTGGAATGATCAGCTCTAACCTATGTACTGCAAATTAAAGCACCAACAAAACAAAATAAAATATGGTTTATGATATTTATTGCTCTAGACAGTGTTGTCGCCAGATTATGATCAAAGCCACATGCTAAACTCCAGGCCTGAGAAACCAGCTAACTTGTTTTGTCTGAGTGTAATGATTGTACTAAAAATGGGAATGGACAATTAAACTTCAGTAACATTCTCATCATTTCTCCTATACATTACGGCTATATTTTGGAATGAACTGCATTATATTGGTGGTATAATACCTCAACGTCATGTCAAAAAGTAAACTTCTGCCTCAAATGGAATGGGAGGCTCAAGTTTGTTTTGGCAGTTCTCAATGAAAAAAATATATTCTGACAGCTATGGAGAAAAATGGAAGAAAAATAATGTCACGTTACATATAAACAGTGGAGGCATTGCTTTATGAGTTTTGATTGAGCATGAAATAATCTTACCTGTGCCACTATAAGTCTCAGCCTTGCAGGTATGATTCACCACTGTGCTACAGCCTATGGTGAAACCATTTAAAGCTGTGACTGTGACTCTCCCATAATGTATTTGGCAACTGCAGTCAAAATCTGAGCCGTAATTAATCAGAAGCATTGGAGCAGTTTAAATAAAAATGATGTATGATGCATATGGAATAGGTATAATGTGCAGTACAAGCCATCAATTTGCAAAGTCATGCAATGTCTCTCTTTGACTCTATCCAGGTGGAAACTCATGTCTCTTGTCCATTTCTACCGATAGTTTCCTATTCCCCATCTTTACTACATGTGAATCTGCCTCTGACAATTATAAAAGATAAGTTGCAAGCAAAATCTGAACCTTACATTCTGATAAAATATACTTGGTTCAGTTCTGTTGCAGTCAGTTAATTTTCAGTGTATGCGATTCACCTGAAATTGGTAACTGAATCATTGAAAAAGCAACAGAATCTTCATGGCACTTTATGTATCCAGTACATGTTAGGAGGGTGCCATGTGCCTCTTGAAAAATTGGACAAAATAGACTTGTTCTTTCAAGTAATTTCTGCACAGGTCACCAACTGGAAAATATTTCTCAGTCCAATCAAACATTAAACGGGTTTGACAAAGCAGGCCTATTACTTGTAGAACAAGATATCCCTCCCATTTTGCGAAAAAAAACTGTATGAAATCTAGATAATAGCGACTATCAATAGTGACCAAGGAAATTCAAGCACTAGGTTAGTCCAGTTAGTAGAATTTTTTTGCCTCTGAGCTAGTGCATTGCCCTTAAGAACTAACCATTCAAAAGGATGAAATGAACTTTAAGAGATAGCAGGCTGCTGTTTGCTTGTTCTCTATTGTATGAAATCCCGTGTTAGCTCAACGCCTATCAGAAATGAGGGATGCCCTGTTATGACAGCATAATATAGATTCATGACCTTAGGTCATCCCGAAGCATTTCACAATCAATTAAGTTTTTTGCTTAACTGTTGGGAGACACAGTAGCCAAAACCAAAAACTATAAAAGATATTTTGTTTCATGTATTTGTGGTGATAATTGAGGAACAAATATTGGCCAGAAATCTTCCTTGAATAAAACAATGGATGTTTGATATCCATCTGAGGAGAATGGTAAACACTCAATTTAATGTCTCTTTTGACAGAACAGCATTTCTTCAGTCTTATACTTGAGTCCTTTGAATACACTACGTTATTATTCAGAGACAAGGGTTTTAACACATCATTTAACATGTTTCAAGTAATTCAAAAACTCCAGTTTGGTTTTTATCATGCAGTCCATAAATGCTTCTCGATTATGCAGTATTGCAGCGTGATACTAGTTTGGTCCAGTTTCACGGGATCTATAGTTACGAATGAATCTACATCCCCTTAAGGTAACTATTCAGATTACAATTTTAGTCACTCCATACACCCTGTCCATCTAAGACAAAAAGTTTAAGTATGGTAACATGCCAATTCCCCTCCTCCCCAAAAGTGAGTCACACAATTAGAAAATTGAATCATCTATTGACTCTCTCTACACTACGTAAAGTCGTACACTAGAACCTAAAGCCACTCTGCCAAGTTTCTCTACAATTTATAACAACGATTATACTAATGAAGTCACAACTAAAGTTTTGTTCTAAAAGTCAGTTTTTATATGATTTTTTTTGTGACTCTTGTATTAAGGCCAGAAAATATGCAAAATGGCAAAGGGACAGCAAAATGCAAACTAAAATCATAAAATAATGAAATAAAGAAAACTGTTAAAATAAATGGTCCAGAGTTCACTTCAATGACAATAATGATGACGAATGTTTAAAGTTATGCCATTGTCTTTCTTAAGCCTCCTATGGCAAAATGTATTGGTTGCAAATCACAAAAGCTCAATAAATATTAACATTAAAGTAATAGGAGTCAGGGGGAAATCAGAACATGCCTAGCTCTCAAAACATCTTGTATTATTTAATTGAGGTTTAAGATTTCAACGAGATTCCGAGAACTAGTCAGTAAGAATAATATCCTCAGGCAACCTGCTGAAGGATGGAATTATTTACTGATTTGGAGACTTCCAGCACCATTGTATGACGATCTAAACGAAGTGATGAGCACAGCAGTGTCATTTGAAAAATGCCATCTATCCATTAACAGTATTGATGTAGAGCTATTGTACTTAGTTGTCCCACTTTCTCAATAAGGATCTCTTCAATTAGCAAATTATTGTGTGATGCAAGTCACAGTACAAGTGCCCCATGCCCATATTTTTCTGGACCATAATAATGGCCCACAAGGCAGATAATGGCACAGGTTTTCAGGCATAACCTTGACCAAATTTAGACCCAACAGCAAGTTCTGCTCAAAGGACCTAATGTGGAACGTTTCTGTTGCTACAAGTCTGAAGTGTTCTCAATAATAAAGACGACATGTTAATACAAGATGAACTGAGAGCCATCTGACAAAAGTGTGCATGCACAGCACACATGACATCGACCAGCTGCACACTCCTTAATGATGTTCCTTTGTTGAATGAGGTATATATGTCAAAGGAAAATCCAAGATCCCTTTTTTACTGCCTTGTTTCTTTTAACATCCTGTAGTCATTTTTCAGACCTTGTGTTTTGGAAAAAAATTGTATTAAGCAGCATCTAAAAGTTTAAGAGAGAAGGCCATGGTTTCTTGAGACATGATTGATCTGCTACATCAACCTCGTTTTGACATCTTCATGTCCCTCAATTTCCATCATGTTTTTTGTCACCTAGCTTGCAACAAGAATGCAAATATGAGAGATTCATCACAAACCACATAATACATGAATAAAGCTACCCTGAAAGCAAGTATGGAAATAATGAAGTGGTATCTTTTGTACTAAACTACAGTTAGATTCTGGTGTCACTTGCCAAGAGCTGAAAATAGAGTGGAACAAAAATTATTCAGTTTGATATCAGAAATATTATAAAAGATATCTGAATAAATTAATTAATAGATGGCAGAAAATGGTAGCATCGTAGCATAATCATAGCATGAGAATATTTTAAACATATGTACTTTGAATCTCAAAATTCATGTCTTACTAACTGCTTAAATTTGCATTAAAGTATTTGTATTTTTCTGAGCAGCTCAGAAATGATCAATATAATTTTAATTGAAATATGACATTCATCAATATTTCTATTATTTCTTTGGCACCATGCCACTTACCTTATCATAAATTCCCTCTCGCTTGTCTGTTTCAATCTGTGGCTACCTTTGCTCAAGTTATGTTGATTCTGACAGAATTTCGACCACGGACATTGCACACCACATGGTACATTGAATGCTTTTCCACTAAGCCTCATGTTTTAAGTAGCTAAATTTCTGTGCCATACTTGTATTAATTTACTTGCACAGTTCCTGATTTAAGACTGAGATCTTTATAAAAGAAAAAAAAACTGAGTGTTAAGATTGAATAAAGTGAGCAGACTAGTGGAAATTTCCTACACAGTTTTGATTTAATAGAAACATTCACTCTGACAAAAGTGTGCATGCACAGCACACATGACATCGACCAGCTGCACACTCCTTAATGATGTTCCTTTGTTGAATGAGGTATATATGTCAAAGGAAAATCCAAGATCCCTTTTTTACTGCCTTGTTTCTTTTAGCATCCTGCATTCATTTTTCAGACCTTGTGTTTTGGAAAAAAATTGCATTAAGCAGCATCTAAAAGTTTAAGAGAGAAGGCCATGGTTTCTTGAGATATGATTGATCTGCTACATCAACCTCATTTTGACATCTTCATGTCCCTCGATTTCCATCATGTCAAAAAAAACCTATTGATTTAACTCAGAGTCATACAGTCTCTTGAATAAATTCAATAACCAACCATGCCCATATATCATGAGCAGAGAATTCCAAATATTTATAATCCTTTAAAAGAAGAAATCTTTCCTCCTCTAAATGACTAGATCGTCACCCCACTTGGTCACTCATTCAGGTCACTGGTGCTGAATCATTATGCCCTTGGCACATTTCAAGAAACAACTGGGGACCGATGTTGCATTTTCCGTTTTCAAGTATCTGCACATGCTGTGTCTAACTGACCATTAGAGAAAACACAGCTATCAGCAAGATATGAGTTAACATCACATGATGCTAAGGTTAGGTAACACTTAAGGCTTTATTAGACATTAATGTACAGTGAAAGGTTTCTCATGATAGCCAGCAGGTTGAGAGGAATCCCAAGGAATCGCCCTCTGATCCTTCTATCATCATTAACCCATCAAAGCTTCAGAATGTGCATAGTCTACTCTGTTCCCCTGTAATGTTTGAGCATCCTATAGGACAGCATTGAACCCGTGCGAGGTAATATTTTGTGCAGCTTCTCTTGGTGGACCAATGTGCTGTGAGGAAGAGTGGACATGTGAACTTCCCATTGTACTCTTTGTAGGCTTAGCAATGCACTCCCTTGAAAAGCTGATAGGTAGAATGAATCTCCAGGGATGTGTGAAATGATCACTGATTCCATATCCCATCCTCAAGGGCCTCTGACAAACCTGTATGCTTTTCCTGTACCTGACTGTTCACTTTGACAAAGTATTAATAGCAAAGACCATGGGACTGAACAAGTCTCAAACTGTCCTCTGAATGCCAGGGCTCTGGGGCATTTCTTCCTCAAGCAGCTGCTAAAATGTGCAAGTGAGGTGCTCAACAGATTGTGCTCCCTACTCTAATCTCGAAAAGTACCCACTGAGATGAAAGTCTATGACCCGGTCAGAGGCAAAAGCCTTGCTGGTCAATCCTCTGGAGGGTCAAGGGGCTTCCATCTCAGAAGTGTGATTGAGCTGTGAGTGTCCAGTGCAGGCCTCATAGTGAATATTTGTTGAGTTCAGCTTGTGTCTGCGTAAGAGAAGAGCTGGAATGAGTTGTGCAAGAAGCATAGAAACTTGGGTAAGTTAAGAATGAATTAACACTGGAGTTAATGGGAGTGCAGCACAGCATATATATCGGGTTAGGTGGCCTTCAGGTTTCCCTATCCAAATGAGTGGTCATGTTCTTTTCTAACTAATTTGACTATTTTCTCCTCATGGGGAGTAAGGATCCTCAAGTCCACCAGCTCCCCTTTTTCCACAATGAGACAAAGGGAGGATTGACATGATGGAATTGAATGGAAAGCAGTCAGTGGTGATGAAGGTGATGAGGTGTCCCTAGTAAGTAAATAGAAAATGCAGAGGGCAGGAAGGTTAGCTGTTGAGTGGATCTGATGCATGCAATAATGAAAGGTGGTCCATGAGCTTTAATGAGAGGCAGGTCAATGCCCATCTTGGAATGAATGATGGAGCAGAGACAAGATGGCGGCACTTGTCTTTATGGAGCACAGAAGATTTTTGACCTCCTTGCTGAACTACTGGGCATCCTTCAGATAAGGATGCTATTTGCATCAATGCTGGCTATGTTTGGAAACCACATTCCCCTCATCTCCACCACTCTTCCATCAGCACCTCTAGGTACTTATCCATAAAGCAGAGTGTGAGATTTTCTTCCTCTGTGCCATAATAGTTGAATACCACATAACAGGAGCAGACCTGGCTTGTGGCATCAGAAGTACTGAACAGCTGGGCTATAAATATAACACCCAGGAGTTTAAATACTCCTGTGGTGTGTGATTCCATAAGAACATTGCTGAAGAGTCCAGTTGCATAATTAATGAGGTGAAGTGTGGAAGATTGGGGAGAAAATTCACTCTGAAAACTGGTGGACTGGGTCCACGTACTTGCTCAAGATAACACATTAATTAGAAATGGATAAGTTTCACCCTTGATCTCTAGTTCTAGGTTCCCAAGCTAAGAAAGAAAGCATCTACCTTGTTAAGCCCTCCCATATTTTTAAACTTTTCAGTAGGATCACTTATCATTTTTCTGAACTCCCAACAATAAAGATCAGTTCTATTTACTTCTCTTCACAGAACAGTCCTCTCATCACAGCACTCAATCTTATGAACTTTTGCTGCATCTATTCTAAGACAATTATCATCTTTCTTGTGTTAGGAGACAGAAACTGTGCATGCGATTCTTGATGTGGGCACTCTGAACCAACATAATTGGCATAAAACTTCAATCCGCTTATGTTGTAATCTTCTATCAACAAAGGCTAATGTACCATGTGCCTTTTTAATTATTTGCTGCACCTGCTTAAAAGTCTTCTCACCAAAATTGGTACTTTCATCTCCCCACATATTTATTCACTTGTCTACTTTCAAGCCTCATCATTTAATCAGTTTCTATAGCCTTGGAGTCTGTGCATTCCTGTCAAAACTTAATCCCCCACCTAGCATTGTAACATTAGTAAACGTGAGTATATTACACGTGGTTCTCTAACCTATGGCATTATTTGATCTAGTTGTAACCTGAGGCCCAACCACTGATCCTTCTGGCGTTCTAATAGCTTTGAAATACGATAACATTTTTGCATGAAAAACCAAAACTCCTAGGCAAAGTGGGTGACTCTGTGGCTGAAACATTGATCTTTTGCCTCTAGGATGTGCAATTAAATCCAAGCCAGGCTGTTCAAATTGAAGCCCCTCTCTGATTATGCAGTTCATTGTGGATTGAGTTTGGCAAAAGCTTAAGGAGCTGATTGCCATATACCTGATCCTATATTCCCATGCCAATGTCAATCCATTTCCTAGGGACATGGAATTACTATACAACATTGTCCCACATTTGATGTGAATTAGCAATCTAACTCAGGCCACAGACTGAAATTAAGAGTTAAGGTAATGCAGGAAGAGACAGTCTTCTGGGATTGAGTTGAGGCATGCTGTAGATATGGACAGAAGGGAGCTAATTTTGTATCAAGTTATATTGGGAGGATCAAAAAGAATTTTACTCTGTAGAATT